>NC_140174.1:106523395-106705895 GCF_963971535.1 Notolepis coatsorum
TCGTGAGTCCGTAGTGTGAAGAGTAGGGGGCTGAGCATGCATCCTTGGGGGGCCCCAGTGTTCAGTATGATGGTGCTGGATGTGTTGTTGCCAAGCCGAACTGCCTGTGGTCTCCCGGTCAGGAAGTCCAGCAGCCAGTTGCACAGCGAGGTGCTCAGCCCTAGCAGGTCCAGTTTCACTATCAGCTGTTGGGGGATGATAGTGTTGAAGGCTGAACTAAAATCTATGAACAGCATCCTGGCGTATGAGTCCTTAGTGTCCAGATGGGTGAGAGCTGAGGACAGAGGAGATTGCATCATCTGTGGACAGGTTGGCCCGATATGCAAACTGGAAGGGGTCCAGGGAGGGAGGGAGGGTAGATATAATGTGTTGCATGACTAGCCGTTCAAAGCACTTCATAATGATGGCTGTCAGAGCAACGGGACGGTAGTCATTGAAGCAGGCTGGAGAAGCCTTCTTTGGGACTAAGATGATGGTAGTGTCTTTGAAGCATGTGGGGACAGCGGCTTGGCTCAGGTTCAGATTCCTTTATTGTCACTTATTTCAGTGAAGATGAGTGAAATTCTATTTATTGGGGTCCCTCGACCATAGCAGCTTCCAATAATAAAAATACAATAAATTTAGCATAGAATAAAATAAGATGACTAAAATAAAGATTACTATATACAGTTCTAAAAGGTGTGCAGTGCAGTACAATACATTTAGCATAGAATAAAATAAGATGACTAAAATAAAGATTACTATATACAGTTCCAAAAAAAGTATGCTGTGTGATGTGCAATGAGCAATGTGCACATTTGAGCAGTGTGTATGTAATGGTTCATCATTTCCTGGCCAGGCTTCGCCTGCTGCTCCCTCCTCCCCACCTCTCCATGGACTTCCTCCACGCATGAACTTTGTGAACAGTCGTGTCAAGTTCATAGACAATGCTCTACTGCCATCCTGTGGCGTACTTCAGTTGGTGCTGCCCTGCGTGCATCTCTGTTTTTCTGTATTTATTGATCTCCTGTATATCATCACTAATCTGCTGTTTGTGTATCTGCTGTCTGTGCTGTGCTGTGCCCCATTGTCTAGTCCAGTGATGTCTCCCCTGTGTCTGTATCTATTGTTATTTAGTCTCTTCATGTTTAGTCCTTAGTGTCTGTCTCCCCAGCTGTCACTCATTATTAATCAGCCTCTGTATCAGTGGAGGTTTCTCTATGACAACACGTGAAACACAAATTCACTCATAATTCATAATTATTATTAATTTACATATACCTATATAAAAAAAAAAGAAAAAAAAAACTATATATATATATATTTTTTTTAAATTATTATTATTATTATTTTTTTATTATAAATGTTTTCCTCTGTAAAAAAAATGCCAGTGAATTTTTTTTTCTTCAAAAATGGCCAAAATGTACAGCTCTGAGCAGGCCTGCACTGCAGTATTGCCTGCAGTAATTATTCGTGAAGAAAACTTCACAGGTGTGACCCATTGTTAAATAAATAATAAATAACAGCGAATCAAAATAGGCTATTAACTTCATCTAAGCACGGTCTGTGCAGTTAAACTCTTGCCATTGAATGGAGGATTGATTGATTGACAGCCCTTGACATCCAATACACGGAGGTTGAATATGATTGGCAGCCTTGCAAATCCAATCAGAGATTTCTGCATTGCAAAGTCAAAATGGGTCCAGCTGCATGTGAGGAGGATAGGTTTAGCTCGGGCCAATCTCAAGTTTCTCAAGTTTCTTTATTAGTTGTCATACAGAAGTACAGAATACTTTTATACAAAATGTAACATAAAGAAGCATTTTGTATAAAAGTATTCTGTACTTCTGTATGACAAATAATAAAGAAACTTGAGAAACTTGAGATTGGCCCGAGCTAAACCTATCCTCCTCACATGCAGCTGGACCCATTTTGACTATGTGAAAGTTGAGACTATGAGAAAGTTGTTGTTTAGTAGTTAGTAAGCTGTACAGCTATAACAAGTCAGGCTAAATTAAACTTTGCGCCAACATTAGGACCGAAGTATAAACCAGCAACTGAGCAACATGAAGAAGTGGATTTATGCATCTGGATCAGAAAAAACGTTGTGGATGAAAAAGTAAGTAGGCTACAGTGCTTGTATGCTAACAGTAGCTAGGCAGCTTAGCCTACATCACAATGATAATCACCAAGCTAACTTACTGTACACACTGTAGGGCTGGGCAATTAATCGAAACAGAATCGCGATATCGATTCATAGACCTATGCAATCTAATTTCTAAGTTATGACTATTTTCTTTTATTAAAAAAAAAGTTTTTTTTTTTTTTTTTTTTTTTTTATTATTTTATCTGGGTTGAACATGATTTGTGGAACTCCCTCTGGTGTTGTGGTCGTGGTATTCACTGACCTTTGGGAAGTATTTCGACATGCACATGGGTATCTTAGTGGTGTAGTGTATCTTGTAGACCAGGCCCATTGCAAGTTGCTGTACTCTGTCGTCTACTCTAAGCCATCCTAGGTTGTCAAAGTGGACAGGGGTGAGGTGGGTTTTAGGAGTAAGGTCAAGCAGTAGTCTGACCAGTTTGTTTAGTGATGTTTGTAATCTTGTTTTTAGTGCCTTTGAGGTGCTTTGGTACCATGAGGTGCAAGCATAGTCGTAGTACCCTTGAATGAGTGCTCCTGTTAGAGTCTTCAAGGTATTCTTGTTTACCAGAGAGGAGATCCGGTACAGGAATCTAGTTCGTTGGTTGACTTAGTTTTATTACATTGGATCCCATTTTGTCACAGGAAAGATTTGCCTCTATAGGATGGAACCCAGGTAGGTAATTTCATCTTTCCTTTTAAGATAAGATAAGATATTCCTTTATTGATCCCCTTGGGGAAATTCAGGCATCATAGCAGCATGGGGGAAGGGGGGGGGGGGGGGGGGGGGGTACAGGTAGTGAAAACAACACAAGCAGTGTAAACAAATAGGTCAATATAATTTACTATCTAACTAACTGAAATATACATTATTCATTATTCACAGTATCACAGTATCCACATAAGGTGCAGTATGCATAAGGTAGTGTTATTGTCCTACTTGGGTTCCTATTAGTTCTAGGTCGATGTCTGGCAGCAGTCGCTGCCCACTGTTGTGGAGCCTGATGGCCACTGGTATGAAGGACTGTCCGAGGCGGTTAGTTGAGTGTCGGGGGGGTATGAGTCTGTGGCTTCCTTGTCACCTTCACCTAATATGTTTTGATCTGATCAGGTGCGCTGTCACCTAAAATGTTTTGATCTGATCAGGTGCGCTGTCACCTAATATGTTTTGATCTGGTCAGGTGCGCTGTCACCTAATATGATTTCATCTGGTCAGGTGGGCTGTCACCTAATATGATTTCATCTGGTCAGGTGCGCTGTCACCTAATATGTTTTCATCTGGTCAGGTCCGCTGTCACCTAATGTTAATATGTTTTCATCTGTGTCCACTGACCACTGACACACAGTGGGGTATGTTTTAAAAATATTATTTAATATATAATATAATATAATAATTTGTGCTTCACCTAAAAATTTGGTCAGCAGCCTCCACTGCTCTGTATGTATGCCTGTGAGCCCCTTGTCTTCCCTGTGGTGTCATTGCGTTTCCTGCGTTTCTTCCCGTGGTCTGTTCCTGCCATTTGTGGAATAGAGAGTTGTTTGTCGTGTATCCTGTATTCGCCTGTTTACTCACCGGGTAACGTTGTTGCACCATGCACCTTTCCAGCCTAGCTGTGTTTTGTTCTTGTTTGTTTTCTAGCTGCCTCAGTTTAGTGTCGCTACTGTTTGTTTTGCTTCCTTTATTTACGTGTCTCTTCTGCGAGTATATGCAGCGCCGTCGTGTGACGTGTTTATTGTTTTGTACGTTTTGGAGACTTGCTCTCGCTCTTTTCTTTTCATTACCAAGTAACTCGAATTAAAGGAGCAGTGCTCAAATTCGAGAATCTACTTCTACCTCTCCTCGTGTCTGTTCTGCGTTTGGGTCCTCCGCCAACACGAAACCATAACAGTGTCAAATGCAATGTGCAATACAGTTTTTATCGGCAGCAACAGTGTTTCTCAAGTGTAGTCCGGGGGGGGGGGGGGGGGGGGGGGGGATTAGGGGGGTGTCAATGGGCTCTGTTGACGAGTCTGATGGCTGTTCTTCAGCCGGTTGGTTCTGGCTGTGTGGCTGCAGTAGCACTTTCCAGACCGCATCAGCTGGAACAGTCCATGGTTGGGGTGATTAAGGTACTTGGTAATTTTCAGGGCTTTTTTGATGCACCGGCTCTTATATATTTCCTGGATAGAGGGGAGCTCACATACACAGATTTTGTGTATCTGTCTTCTGTGCAGGAGTGCTGTTGAGGGCTTCAAAGCGAGCATATAAGTCATTCAGGTTGTTCAGCAGAGTGGTGGTGTCACTGTTGCAGGTCTGTGGTCGGGGTTTGTAGTCCGTGATGGGCTGAATCCCCTGCCACAGGCTCCTGGTATCTCTGCTGTCACTGAAGCGGTGCTCTCTCCTCTTTGTGTATTGCCTTTTTGCATTTTTGATGCCACAGTCCAAGTTGGGTAGGAGGGGTGGGGGGGGGGGGGGGGGGGGGCACTGTACAACTGTACAAGCAGGGGCGTAGCTGGGGGGGGGTAGCTTAGGATGATTCCAAGGGCCCAGCACTGGGGGGGGGGGGGCCCAAAAAAAAGATTTTTTTTTTATTTATTTTTTTTACTAGACATCACTCAGGTGTATTATTGATGCTCTCATTGATACTATGTATGTTTCTGAAGTGTGTGTGTGTGTGTGTGTGTGTGTGTGTGTGTGTGTGTGTGTGTGTGTGTGTGTGTGTGTGTGTGTGTGTGTGTGTGTGTGTGTGTGTGTGTGTGTGTGTGTGTGTGTGTGTGTGTGAGATATATAGAGAGAGAGGGGGGGCTTTGGTAGACTATTGCATTGGTCCATTCATTGAAGATGAACGCAATGCGACATCCTTTACTAGGCTCACCCACCAACAGTGCAGGTGCTGAACTGCTGATCCGAATGTATAGGTAAAAACCATATTATGCGTTTTCATCAATAAAGAAATTGCCAAAAACAACGTGAAATTCTTTCATGGGGCCCAGAATCTGGAGCTACACCCCTGTGTACAAGCAAAACTGTACATTGGAATATTGACAAAACCATACTAGGTAATTTACTGTACATTGGAGGGGGTTGGGTTAGGACATTTACAGGGGCCAGTTTCGAATTGCAGTCTCCCGTAGGTGTTCTTTGAGAGTGGTTTTGAAAGATGGCTGTAAACTCCTTCTGTAGGTAGAAAGGCCGACACTTGACCAGGGCTGAGCAGTGTTTTCTACAATCAGAGTGTCTTGACACCAAGCATCTCTGATGTAAACACAGACCCCGCCGCAAGCAAGCCTACATATGTAAACACACACACACACAATTACACACACACACATCCCCCTCTTGCTGATGTACAGTATAATATTTCCACTCTCATGTATTGTCTGAAGAGGCTTGAACAGGCTTTCATCCTACAAGATTATAGAGCCCGCTTGTGTTTGCATTCAGATCTGCTAAATGTTATCTGCTGTTTATCCCTGTGTGTGTGTGTGTGTGTGTGTGTGTGTGTGTGTGTGTGTGTGTGTGTGTGTGTGTGTGTGTGTGTGTGTGTGTGTGTGTGTGTGTGTGTGTGTGTGTGTGTGTGTGTGTGTGTGTGTGTGTGTGTGTGTGTGTGTGTGTGTGTGTGGGTGTCGAGTTGACGGATTTCACTGCATTAGATTATGCTGATGCTGCACAGATGGCGTGTCTCTACACACCGGGTGTTTCATACCAGAGGATACATTTTTTAAATCCCACCAAATCCAGAGTCAAATCCGATTAGATGAAATTGATCTCAGCGACGCACGTCCTTAGAAATAATATCATTACGTTACGTTTGTGATTACCTTGAATAGAATATTATAGAATATAAATTAAACGGACCGGTTATTCTGTTTCAATCAATTTCCTTCTGAATTTACTAGTATTTCAATAATATTATTGTTATTGTTTAATGTACTACCATGTTTAACACATTTGGGGCCATTGGGGGCCGTCTAATATCACTCTAGACGGCCAGCATTTCAAAACAGACTTGCATTGTATGTGAGGCTGTTTGTAGAGCTAAATCTATACTTTATAGGATTGCTATCTGTCCATTCTCATTGTCAATTGAGACCATAAACCGTCCCTTCAAAATGGCTTAAAGAAATAATTTTTTCATCAATACGTTCTCATTTTATAGCCTTGTGAATATAAGCGTTATATGGGATTTGGACTAGTATATTTCCTGGAAGGCGAGATACAGGGCGCTAAGCTAATAACATTAAATCGAACAGCGTTTCGGCACTACAGAAGCTGGAGCTAAAACGCAAAATGTATATTGTCGGTATTCATGGTCCACCATGAATGCATGAAGGGGGGGGGGGGGGGGGGCGGGGGACGTCGTTTCTGATTATTGATTACCAATAACCGTGTTAGCCTCAGTAGCCACATTCGCTGATCAACAAAGCAAAGCAAGGCCTGATCAGCATGTCATTTATGTGAAAAAGATCTTACCGTGGGCCGGTTGGATCCTCAAAAGGATTTCCCAGTTATCGATCGCCATCTGGTAGATCGATACGTCCATTGGCTGATGATATATTCCTTTACTGTATAGTGAATTCGGCATCGCAAAAAGGTATTCCAAGCTACAGGCTACACATATAGAATCCACCTAACAGTAAACTCCATTGAAAGTCAAAAAAATTTTGCACCGTTCTGCCACAGGGAACACTGCATTATCAAGACAGCGCCCCTAAGAGGATCTGGCCGGTAATGCACTTTTCAGAATTCGAAGAGTGGGGTAAATCTGCAGTGCTCCTCGTGACATTGAGTAGGTTATTAAAATGGAATAAAAGCCAAAACAACCTTGCCACGGACATATCCGTGGTTGGTCCTTTAAGCATGGCGCCGAAACACGGACATATCCGTGGTCGGGCGGGAATGTGTTAAAGGTGCTATAGATCAGGGGTTCCCAACGTCGGGGTCGCGACCCCCAGGAGGGTCGCAAGCCACCGCAGGGGGGTCACCAGATGATTAAAAAAGAAGAAATAAAAGTATTTTTTTTTTTTTACTGAACTTAGAAGCAGGCCAGGCCGCGTGAATATTAAAGGCAACCAACTTGTGTTCAGCTTTTTGTTCAGCGTTTCTCTGATTGGCCACACGGCCACGTGACCGCCCGCCCCCTTTTGCCGCGAGCGCGGCAGAGGTCCCAAATGAAATGAATGAAGCGCGGAGCATAATGTATAATGTTATTTCGCGTACCATTGTATTTTATATGAAAATAATTGTAAGTAGGTGAATTCTACAGATCTGACAACGCCATCTGACAATATCATAATGATGTGTTTTCTATATTATATCCACAATCATTCATCTAAAAAATTGTATGGGCGTAAATACATGTTAAGATATTCAAAATCGTCACAGCAGTATAGTTTGTTTATACTTCAGAAGTATGATATTTGAACGCGGTCCCCAAAATGAATGGAAGCGAATGAGGCGCCTGACGCCGGACACCTGGGAGGAATGGGGGCGTGTTGCAGCGTTGGGGATGTTTAAAAAATATAATTTAATATATAATATAATATAATAATAATCTGGTCAGCAGCCTCCACTGATGTAGCGTGATTCAAACCCCCTCAATGTGCAGTTTCTAGTTAATCAGTCAGTTACGCAGCCTCCACTGATGTACAGTGACGAGTGAATCTGGTAGTTGGTTCATGACGTTACGAGTTAATCAGTCAGCAGCCTCCACTGATGTTATGACGTTACAAACGCGAAATAACATTATACATTATGCTCCGCGAAATAACATTATACATTATGCTCCGCGCTTCATTCATTTCATTTGGGACCTCTGTCGCTTGCAGGGACCTCTGTCGCGCTCCGCTCGCGGCAAAAGGGGGCGGGGGGTCGTGGCCAATCAGAGAAAAGCTGAACACAAGTTGGTTGCCTTTAATATTCACGCGGCCAGGCCAGTGTTTCTAGTTGCACCAGCGCAATAGTTAGATAACCTAGGTGGGGAACAACCAGGAGATGTGATTGGTGGAGGCGGGACCCTTACAAAAAACTGCTAATCATTGACACAGGCTAGCCTGTAATAATCCCCCCCAGAAAAATCTACTTTGCATTTGATATATTGCAAATATATGCCATCACACACACTGGCATTTAAAGGGTTAGAATTATAAAATGAATATGTGGTGTTATGATCAGGGCTGAAGTTGAATAAAAGATTGTATTTTTTATCAATTACAAAAAAACTGAAAATCCATAAAAATCTGTGTTGTTGCTAATAGTACATATGCTAGTCTGTTTTTTTTTTATGACTTATACTTTATTGCATATTTTTTCTTTTTGCACACAGTACTTCAGGACAATACAATGAATGACATATTTTGCATCAGCATGGGTCAGTCCTGAAGGACAACATAGACACCTGGACCCCTAACGTCTAGGTTACACTGATACCCCCCATATGGGGGGGAAGACAGAAAACAAATTAAAATAAAAAATAAAGACATTATAATAAGTAAACCTAAACAAACGAAAAATTCTACCATAACAAAAAATAAATAAAAAATAAAAAATAGAAAGATAAATTAGACTAAGCCGAGAATATAATGGGAAGTAGTACCAGAACAGAAAGAAAACACCAAACGAAAAAATAAATCTACATTAAAACATAGAGCCATTCTTGTCTACATAAACATGGTGCATTTGTCAGGTATTATATACTCATGTGCATCGTCGCTGTCTTAGACAAGTGTGCCCCTCCTCCTTTTATAGTGAGTGAAATTGCAAATATTTCCCCCATTTGCTAATATATTTGTCTCCTTGTCTGCTAGCCTGTTTTTTAACAATAATTTGTGATGCCATCACAAACACTGGCATTTAAAGGGTACAAATAAAAAATGCCTGCACCAGAATGCAGGAAATGAAGTCTTTGTAACAAAAAATGTCCTGGTGGGGGACCCCCAGACCCCCTGCTTAAAAAGTGGCCTGACTGGGGCTATATTCTGCACTATATTTCCTGGCCTGAATGATTTCCCCAGTCCGGCCCTGGTTAAAAGCCTCCAATGCTTATTAGTGTGTGTGCGTTTGAACGTTTGCATGTTTCAACCATACATTTCCATTTATAAAAAAAAAATTATAATAAAAAGATTTCTTTCCTCCTATAATAGTGGGGGTCGCGGCTCTCTGACACCGTTATTTGGGGGTTGCTGCCTGAAAAGTTTGGGAACCCCTGCTATAGATCACGTCAAATGATATGCTAGTGCTCTAGTGTGACATCTTTTAACCAATTTTTTACCTTTCTTTACCCAAGTTTCACTGAACACTGTCTTTACTCAGGGTACTGTAGGTTCACTGAACACTGTCTTTACTCAGGGTACTGTATCTGGGGGTTACGTGCCTTGCTCAAGGGCACTTCAATGGTGGGTATTGATGAAGGGGAGAATGTTATTACTTACTAGGGATTACTTATTAGGCTTACTAGGCTTCAGGCCAAGGGAGATATTAAGCTTATTAGGCTTCAAGCCAAGAGATATTAGGCTTACTAGGCTTCAGGCCAAGAGGGATATTAGCCTCTTCATGGTGGCCATTTTGACATGTAAGTGCTGTTGCATAAATACATGAATTGATTCATGATTGATTTCTTAATTTCATGTCTAAAGTAGTACACATATAAATAATGTGATGCATAAATAATTTGATGTAAAGCTAAAATATAAATAGGCGATTTAATGTACAGTAGATTCATTGGTCAATAGCTAGTTCAAAGCAATAAGGCACAAAATCTCACGAGTGTTTAAGAGTGGAAATGACAGAACTAGGTCTCTCTCTCTCTACTGGATGTTGTAGTCCATTCGCTGGACACCTTGGTGTGCAAGATGCAATTTATCCATGATTACTGCTCTCATGCTCTGATGAATGATGATCTTGTCTTCCGTTATTACTACACCATCTCTGATGCTCACTGTGTGACGCATCGGCCAGTATTGGTGCAATATGCCGTCACAGCGTTGTCTCCTCTCTGGCCAGCCCTTTTGGTGTGCTTGTATCACTGCCTGCAACACTTTGTCTGCTGCAGTTGCTTCCTGGAGTTGCTTGAGCATGTTTTCACTCAAAGCATCTGTGGCCTCCATCGCATACACCACTTTCTCCTCAAACAGATTCTCAGTGAGATCATCAACGTGCCCTTTCAGTCTGGTCAGTTTGGGGCAAATATGGGGTCAAGGCTGCAAATCATGATTACCATTTGAGCCAATATTTTTCTGTTAATTTAGGGTCCAATAAAGAAAAAAAAGCAAGGAGCCCAAAAAATTTGGTAGGCGAAGTCTCTGAAACGGCCACGCCCACTTTTTAGACCAGACATTTTGTATCTCGGCTCCTGCAGGTCGCAGAGAGTTGATTTTGGGCTCAAAAGTTGTGGAAACACTACATTTATATTAGTGTTATGAACAAACATATGCCCTAAAACCTTCACTTTTTTAGATATTCATGAAAAACTTTTTTTTTTATCTCTGAATTGATCAGCGCCCAAGCCACTTCAGCCAAATCTGCTCATGAAGGCCATGCAGTTAGTTTGGGCCAAAGTTCTAAATCTACTCATGTGGCATACTAGTGTTTAGGTTGAGGCTTTGTTATAAGATGAGGACCCCAACAACCACCCAAGAAACAAAGCAAACCACTTGAAGTACAACATTTTTTTTTATCCACTTTTTCTATTTTCCATCCCAATTCCACTGTGCCAATTCTTCCCTCCCCTGTCTTGAACATTGCTCGCATATGCCCCCCACTGGCCGGTTGTAGGGAGGATAGAAGCCTTGCATCATGTGTCCCCTCCGATACACGAGGAGGCAGCCTGTCACATCTTTTCACCTGCCAGCGTGGACTCTCATTGGCGAGGTGTAACGTGTGGGAGGCTCACACTACCCCCGCCATTTCCTGTCTCTGCTGTGCAGGCGTCCCCCAACCGACCTGTAGGAGTCGCTGTCCACAATGTCCAGATTACCACCCATCGACTTCCACCCGCTAACTCTGCCAATTGAGTTAGTATGACGGCTGGCCCAAGCCGGAGGCAACGCTGACAGCCGGAGTCGAACCCGGTATATCTTGCATTGGTGACGAGCGCAATGTCCGCTGCACCACCCAGTCGCCCCCAAAAAAAACTTTATTTGAACACATCCCATCACACAGGATTCAAACACTTGCTGAGGCACTTGCAATAAATGAGACATTTCATCCCCCTGCCAGCACAAGAACATGAGGTGCATTTATTAGATCTGCAGCTACACACCCCTGTTACCTGAGACAATGTGTCTCCTGCGGAAACTGCTCCACTTGATGAAGAGTTTCTCCCCATCGGTAGTCCATCCCCATTCAACAACCGGGGGACAAGGGAGTTGTAGAAGGCTGTTCCCCCACAGCCATCCTGCCTGGACTGTATCTCTCAACAGATGCTGTAGCAGTGCATCCTGTCTTGGGGGCAGGTCTCGCAGCTCATCTTTAACTGACTGCTTGAACAGCTGGAATCTGAGTCCATCTATACTTGCACAGTCGTACAGTCCAGCCTTGTTGTACCAGCTCATTACTCAGGGTTCAATAACTTCCATGCTGTTCCTAACAGTCTCAATACTAGGGCAGCAACTTAGTCCTCTCAATGCAGCAGTGAGCTCTGTCAACTTACTGTGGTTCATCCAGGCTTTGAGTGGCCAAAGAAGGCGCTCACAGAATCACAGCCACTGAAATAATGGAACACAGGCATGGCATCAGCCACATCTCCACCAAGCTTCTTGTGTGCTTCTGTGATTGAGTAGAACTGGCATTTGTCCGGAACAGCAAAGTCGACGAAGTTGCAAATCACAACATACTGACAGGAACTTTGTAGTGAACCCTAGTAGGATGACAACTACATCGGAGTCGACTATTCTAACCGTAACTGACTTGATCCCCTTGTTTAGCATGTCCATCTCATGGCAAATGATGCGGTTGTTAGCCTCCTCAAGCATCTCTATGCGGTCATAAAGCTGGATCTCAACATTTTCGCCAACGTTTGCAAGGATCTTCCTGCCGTAGGTGATGCTGAACTCCTTGCTCCAGTTCCATGCATGTTCCTTAGCAATCCTGGCAAACATTAAATTCAGGGCTACCTTGTTGTCTTGATTAGACAGAAAACCTTCAAAGAATTGCTTAGATTCCGGCACGGTGTCATTCTCGCTGAAGGCCATCTGTGAACTACCTGCTGACCCCTGATTATTCCTAGTCGCAGTCTTAATGTTCATAGTCTGGTAGAGGTCAGCCACAATGTCAATACAATTTGCTCCCTTCTCATGACCAATCTTGGCAACACTGTTCAACACCTTGAAGACAAAGTCTGACTGCGGACGTTCGGGGACAGCTTTCAGTGTGGCAGCTCCCACCCTCTGGAACTCCCTCCCCGCAGAACTCCGCACCACCCCAACTCTGGACTCATTTAAAAAACTGATCAAAACCCACCTCTTCAACTTGGCCTTTAACCCCTAATTTCTCACTTTATATGTATATGTTGTGTCTGTCCACTATGTTTGTTAATTTGTCATCCCCCCCCATATGTAAAGCGACCTTGGGTCTTCTGAAAGGCGCTATATAAAACTAAGTTATTATTATTATTATTAAAGTCCCGAAATGTCATGCCTTTGGTGAGAGACTTCGCCAGAATTCGTACTTGCACAGATATATCTATCACAAGTCCCTCTGAGGCTGTAGATTGAACTTGTACTCCGATGTCCTTCAGGATTTGAGACTTTTGGCTGTGATAAATGTATCCATCCTTTCTTGACAGGGCTTCTGGTAAACCTGTGATTGAAATGAATAGTTTTACCAAAACTAAATTAGCACTGTCAAATCAATTCACTTATAAAATGAATAATTGAACGCCACTGTATCGAGAATCTGGTAAGACGAAAGTTGCCTGCGTCTAAAACATAACTTTGAAATTATATCAACTAGATTTACCTGTGAATTCACCACCAAAGAGCCTCCTTGTCTCTTATTCTCTTGATCTGCAGGCCTCCTTCAGCTTTGCAAAGGTTCCTTTAGGTGGCTTGATTGCAGGGCTAGCAAGCTGGACTTTTGCACCTGAACTTGGGAGTTTCAGGGCATTTCGGGAGATCCTTCTGAGCATATACAAATCGCTCCTGCACAACCTGGTCATGCTGTGTTTTGCCAACTGTAAAAACAAGGCTGGCATCTTTAGTTACCACATCTGGGAAGGGAATGGATGAGTTCAACCTCATGAACTGAGCTTGGTTGAAGGGGTTGGTAAGGATCCCCTGATACACCTTGAGAGTGTGGCTTGAAAACGCTTCCTTGAAGGAGTCCAGCATTTCTTTGTGTCCATGTGCTAGATCTTGACCTTCGACCTCAGCTAGGTAGCACTGGATTTCGGGTAGGGCAAGTTCGAGTTTCCTGAAGAATTCCTGATCTTCCCGATTGATGATATCGACGTATCCAGTGTCAGACTTGATGACCTTTATATTATGCTCCTGATCACATACAATCTTCAAAAATCGGTTACCTCTGGTGTTTACTGCGAAATAGCCTGATAGAAATTCCTTGAACAACTCTGGGTGTCTCCATTTGAGCTCTTTGAGATCCTGAAGAAACACTGATGTCCATCTGGCATAGTGTGTATGATCAAGTGCAAAGTAAAGAGGAATGAGCTGCTCAAGTCCACTGACCATCATGATGAAGTTGGCCTCCCGAAAGTATCTGATGAAGATAAGATCCTTCTTGATTGCTTCAAGGACATTGGTCCAGTAGTGAAACATAGGGCTGTTTTCATTGGCCACCCAATTGCTCCAAATCAAACTGTTTTCCTCTAGATGTTTTGCCTGGAATGCCTCGTCTCTCTTATTGGCCAGGACCACAGCCAGGATTTGAATGCAGTATCTAGCCTTCTTTATGGAATTCACATCACATACAGCAGTTGTCAGACCAGTGATGTTCAGATTAGCTGAGGTTAAGATGGTATCCAGGCCAGTTCCTTTTATCAACTGGCCAACACAGACCAGAGAAACCTTCTCAAGGTGCAGCCCACCCATAAAAGCAAAGTATGAATGAGAAAACTCTTCTCCCATGATACGCGATACACCCAGAGCGGTTTCGAATTTCGGCCGTAGCCAAAACGGGCATGGCGGAATGGCAGTGATTTTTCACAAATATCTGAAAAAGTAAAGGTTTTAGGGCATATGTTTGTTCATAACACTAATATAAATGTGGTGTTTCCGCAACTTTTGAGCCCAAAATCAACTCTCTGTGACCTTCAGGAGCCGAGATACAAAATGCCAGGCCTAAAAAGTGGGCGTGGCTGTTTCAGGGACTTCGCCTAGCAATTTTTTTGGGCTCCTTGCATTTTTTTGTTTATCAGGCCCTAAATGAACAGAAAAACATTGGCTCAAATGTTAATCATTTTTTGCAGCCATTATGCCTAAACTGACTGCACGAGAGTGTGTCGGCAACATGCATGTCTTTTCCTGGAGTGTATGCGATTTCAAGATCATAGCACTGCAACTGGAGAAGCATCCGCTGTAGTCTAGCTGGTGCTTTGCTTAGATGTTTCTTAAAGATGACTTCCAGAGGTTTATGATCCGACTGCACACTCACTGTCTGCCCATATATGTACTGATGGAACCACTTGGCTGCAAACACAATCGCCAACAGCTCCTTTTCTATTTGAGCATAGTTTGTCTCTGTGTCTGACAATGCTCGGGAGGCATAGCTCAGCGGGTAGCCTTCCTGTAGAAGACACGCCCCCAATCCATCTTTAGACGCATCCGCTTGGATTGTCAAGGGTTTGTGTTTGTCATAAAACTTGAGACTTGGGGCTTGAATGAGAGCAGCCTTCAGGCTTTCCAGAGCTGCATCATGTTCATGGGCCCACTGCCATGCTGCCTCCTTTCTCAGCAGCTGTCTCAGAGGAGCAGTTATTGTGGCTTCCCCTGGAATGTATTGGGCCAAGTATCTTGTCATGGCTAACAATCTCTGGAGGTCTTTCTTGTCTTCCGGTGCCGGCATGTTGGCGAGGGCTATCACCTTTGCGTCATCAGGTTTAACACCCTCTGGTGTGATGATGTGGCCCATGTATTTCACTGTGTCGACTTTGAACTGGATTTTGTCTTTATTGAACTTGACATTGGCAGCTTCTGCCCTCTTCATGACATGCTGGAGGATTTCAGGGTGCTCTTGGTCTGAGGATGCAGCGATTATCATGTCATCTGCTATGATATGTACACCTTCTATGTCACTGAAGGTCTCACAGTTCTTCTGCTGAAACACTTCACTGGCTGACTTAATGCCAAATGGCAATCTCTTAAAGCGGTAGCGGCCCCATGGTGTGTTGAATGTACACAGCTCAGATGATGGCTCATTCAGTTTCACTTGCCAATATCCATCCTTCTCATTTCCCTGCCAGTTTGCAGCAGACATCTTCTGGAGTGGGAATGGAGTAATGTTGCCTCTGTATGGCCTTGTTCAGATCACGGGGGTCCAAGCACACCCTGAGTGATCTATTTTTTTTTCTGTGATCACCAAACTGCTCACCCATGCTGTTGGGTCATTCACAGGGGTTATTACATCTGCTTCCACAAGGTGTCGCAGTGTGACTTTCAGCCTGTCCAGGACAGCAAGGGGAATCTTCCTGCACCCATGTACCACAGGTGTAACTGCCGGGTCAGTGTGTATGTGATGTACACCCGGGAACTCACCCAGCCCGCAGAAGAGAGATGGGTACATCTCTAGCAACTCCTCTTTAGTGGCTGGAGGTCTCTTCAGCTTCTCTGTTGTGGCTGGAGGTTTCTTCTCAAGTGCATCAATTCGTTTCACAAGCCACAGTACTTCACTTGCCTCTCTGCCCATGATCGGCACGGTTGACTGGTTGATCACATAGAAATCAAGCTTGGCTTTAGCCTTAGCAGTTTCACACATCAGTGTCACGGTCCCTTCAGGCTTCAGATGGTTCCCTCCATAAGCTACCAGCACTGTTCTTGTGGGCTGTAGCTGGATACGACCTGGAAATATCTTTACAATGGACATAGGCAGCACGTTTCCATCCGCACCCGTGTCAATCTTGAATTTGACCGGGACATTCCTCACATTGGCCATAGTGTACCATGCAGTGTCTTTACTTTTAGTGACTGCATTAACTTCCACACATGACACAGTACCTATAAACAGTGAGTCTACATCTACCTCAGTCTCAATGTCGTGGACACCACGTCTTATTACTGTTCTGTATGTTTGGGTGCCCGTCCTGTCAGCTGGTGTGGAACACATCTTGGATGGATTATAGGAGAGGACAGCAGGAGACACACACACCACTGAGGATTAACGGGGCTACCTTGGACAGGGTGAGCAGCTTTAAGTACCTGGGGGTCCACATCTCAGAGGATCTGACATGGTCAACACACATAGACACAGTAGTAAAGAAGGCGAAGCAGCGCCTCTACCACCTGAGACAGTTAAGGAAGTTCAGAGTATCGGGGAAGATACTCCAGTCCTTCTACTCAGGAGCTGTAGAGAGCATCTTGACCGGAAACATCACTGCCTGGTATGGAAACAGCACGGCACAGGACAAGAAGGCCCTACAGAGAGTGGTGCGCTCAGCCGAGCATACCACGGGTATTGCACTACCTCCCCTGCAGGTTCTATACAACAAGAGGTGCAAATCCAGAGCCTGCAGAATAATGAAAGACCCCCACCACACCAATAACAGCCTGTTCCAGCTGCTGAGGACGCCTGCGAACCCCAGCTACTAGGACAGAGAGGCTTAGGCTCAGCTTCTTCCCCCAGGCCATCAGAGCCTTGAACAATGAACATTGAGTGCCACAGAACACTGAACTATCCACACACAAGCACACATGAGCACACACACGACACGGACGCTGTGCACTGGCAGCCACTTTAACACTTTAACATGAGCGGGCACACACTCATGCCGCACTCACCCACACTTATTGCCAAAAGGAAAGGCCACTTTAAATTAGTATAGCAACAGTAACAGTGTATTGCACTACCAAAGCTACCTAGCATGTCCTATATGCTCTGTAAATAACTATGTACAGATACCGAGATGTCACACCATGTTACCTGTTACCTGTTATTGCACAATGTTGTTTTTATTGGATTCTATTATATGTTGTACCACTGTATTGCACATCGTTGCGAGCAAGACCACCCGCATTTCATTGTATACTTGTATGCCGTGACAAATAAAACTCTTGACTTGACTTGACTTGATCTTCGCTAAATGGTTTTGCCTGTTACATTTGTGGCATACAGCACCTCATACAACGGTATGCACATTTCTCGATTCTGATTGGCTGAAAAAGTCAATTTACACGTATGTATTCTTGACAATTCCACGCTCCTGGTCCCAGGACCCGCCCACAACCGAATTACTATCACTTCGCCGTGCGGATTTTTAGGAAAAAACAAGATGGCGGACAATAATCTTTAACAAATGGATATGTTGATAGCGTCATAACGACTAAATTTAAATTTTTCTTCTCCTTTCTATAGAAGCAACTGGGAAGTGCGCTGTTTTAAGTGAGGGTGGACTGAATGGATATGTTGATAGCGTCATAACGACTAAATATAAACCGATTCTGTCACGGCGAATGTCTTAGTTGCTTAAACAATGTTGGATGATGTAATTGATGGGTCATCATGAGTCATTGTGGAACAAAATAAAAATTGCGCGGATTGATTGATTGATTAATTTGCAATTATTATAATTTTTTTTACCTACTTTCAAGCAGCTGGGATGTGCACTGTTTTAAGTGAGCATGGCCTATTGAATTGATTGATTGATTGATTGATTGATTGCTAATTTTATTACTGTCCGCCTGGTTAAGTTTAGGCCCTCTTTCAAAGTTGGTTAAGGTTAGAGTTTGTCTTTAGAGCAGGGTGATAGACCACCAGCCCTGGTTCCAAACTCTAACCTTAACCAACTTCGAAAGAGGGCCTAAACTTAACCAGTTGGAAACAAGGCGGACAGTAATAAAATTAGCAATCAATCAATTCAATAACCCACGCTCACTTAAAACAGCGCACCTCCCAGCTACTTCTATAGAAAGTAGGTTTAAAAATTTAAAAAAATAAAAAAATTCCTATAAGGCAAAGAAAACTTTTTTACATTTGTTTTACCTACTTTCTATAGAAGCATCTAAGAATGAAGTTCTATAAAAAGTAGGTTAAAAACTAAAGAAAAGTTGGATGTGTTTGTTGGTTGGATGTCTAGACAGTTGGATGTGTTAGTTGGTTGGATGTCTTAGTTGAAAGACAGTTGGATGTGTTAGTTGGTTGGATGTCTTAGTTGAAAGACAGTTGGATGTGTTAGTTGGTTGGATGTCTTAGTTGAAAGACAGTTGGATGTGTTAGTTGGTTGGATGTCCTACTGAGAACAGTTGGATGCACTTCCGAGCTGCTTCCACATGGAGGCAACTTCTCTTTTTTGTTGTTGTGGGAACTACTTTTTCTGGCGGATGGTTTTTTCAATAAATCTTCGATTAATGTGTGTTTATTGTATAGCAATAAGGTTGGATGAATGTGCCAGTTGTATAAAAGCATTACACCACTTGTAGTCGTGGTTTGTGAAAAATAAACCATGCCTAGGGGGGTCTAACGACCACCCCTAGGCATGGTTTATTTTTCACAAACCACTCCTGCGCGTGATGTAATGCTTAAATAAGCAGGACACTGGCGCGGTTCATGTGCTCTCCCACACTTGTTGCATGGCATGGTGAAAAATATACGCCACCAATGCGTTTACCTGCTATTAACCTCAGGGCCATCACGGTCAAACCAAAGCAGACCTCCTCTAAAGAAGTCCAAAAAATAAAATTAGCTTTCCTAAATGTCAGATCACTGAATAATAAAACATTCTTAGTAAATGATCTGATTAAAGAAAATAACTTAGATTGCATCTGCCTAGTAGAGACATGGCTAAATAATGACACAGCTACATCAATAATGATAGAAGCTTGTCCACCAGACTATAACTTTTTTCAAATACCCAGAAAAAATAAAAGGGGCGGAGGAGTTGCAGCAATCTTCTCCTCAAAACTCTTGTTTAGAATCACAGAACTAGGCGAGTTCATGTCAATGGAATATCTTGCCATTGAACTAAAAACAGAATCAACTATTATTGTCACAATATACCGCCCGCCTAGACACTCACCAATATTTATACAGGAGCTCTCTGAACTGATCTCACTATGTGTTACCGGATATGATAAGGTGATCCTAAATGGAGACCTGAACATCCATTTTAATAAGAAAACAGACTCCAAAACTATGGAACTAAAAAATCTACTGGATAGCTTTGACCTAATACAGCATATAACAAATGCAACTCACCGGCTTGGGAATACACTAGACTTAGTTATAACAACAACTGGGCTAAGCATAACAAATATCTCAATAACTGAATTACCTCTCTCTCCGACCATCACTGTATATTTTTTGATACTCAAATAACCCTTACTAAAACAAAAAAAGAAATCATAGTTAAAAAGAGGCTCCTAAACGACAAAGCTGAATCAAAGTTCATTGATCTTATCAGACTACATGAACCACACAATCATGACAGCTCTCTAAATGAAATGGTAGAAAATCTCAATGATGCAATGTCATCTATATTAAATTCTGTCGCCCCATTAAAAACGAAAAAGAAGAAAACTAGAGCCTCGCCCTGGTTAAACTATAATACGGTCAACAAAGAAAAAAGGAAATGTCGTGCAGCAGAGCGAAAATGGAGAAAAACAAAAACCACCATATGCTGTGATATATACAAAGATGCTTTAACTGCTTATAATAAAACCATCCGCTTAGCAAGGAAAGATTACTTCTCTAAAATCATTACAGAAAATGCTGGAAACTCCAGAATCCTCTTTTCCACTATTAATGTACTACTCAACACTGCCCCTACACCTCCTCAGTCATCAACGGTTAAGTGTGAAGAACTTGCACTATTCTTTAACAACAAAATAACCTTGATCAGGGCCAGCATTACTCATGATGGAAATAAAGTTGATTGCGGCGAACCGTGCAATGTAACCATGAGAAGTTTCACATGCATCACATTAGATGTACTCTGCAAAACTGTCTCAGAATGTAACTCCTCCACCTCAGACATTGACCCTATACCTACAGCTTTCTTCAAACGGGTATTTAATAGTGTTTCAAGCCCTGTGCTAGATATCATAAACACTTCCCTTAGGACTGGTATTTTCCCGGATGCCTTTAAAACAGCAGTTGTAAAGCCATTACTAAAAAAACCTAACTTGGATAGTAATGAAATGGCAAATTATCGTCCAATATCCAACCTACCATTCATTAGTAAAGTACTTGAAAAGATAGTTTCAGTTCAAATAAATTCCTTTCTTGAAGAAAACAACATCTTAGAAGAATTTCAGTCAGGATTCAGAAAATATCATAGCACTGAAACTGCCCTCACCAAAATAATCAGTGACCTCAGACTAAACTCTGACGAGAATAAGATCTCCATCCTTATCCTGTTAGATCTCAGTGCAGCATTTGATACAATCGATCACGATATTCTAATCGATCGTCTTGAAAACCATGTCGGTTTCTCAGACCATGTGCTGGGCTGGTTTAAAACATACATCAGAGGGAGGAAATTCTATGTTAAACTAGGAGATCACATGTCTGATATATACGACAACAACTATGGAGTTGCACAAGGGAGTTGCTTAGGTCCTTTACTCTTCTCCCTTTACATGTTACCGCTGGGTGATATCATCAGAGAACATAATGTAGATTTCCATAGCTATGCGGATGATACACAACTGTACATATCTGCTGAACCAAATGATACAGCGATTAGCTCCATTACAGACTGCTTACTGGCAATAAATAAATGGATGAGTAAGAACTTCCTGAAACTAAACGAGAACAAAACTGAAATTCTAATTATCGGCTCCAAAACTAAAAAAGAAACATTAATAAAGAACCTGGGGGGACTAACCCCTTGGATCAAATCTGAGGTCACTAGTCTTGGGGTTATCATAGATTCAGAACTGAACTTCAATTCTCATATTAGCAAAGTGACGAAAACATCGTTCTTCCATCTCAGAAATATAGCAAAAGTACGACCATTTATTAATCAGAACGATGCTGAGAAGCTAATTCATGCATTCATATCTAGCCGGTTAGACTACTGTAATGCACTTCTCACAGGTCTCCCTAAGAAAACCACAGAGAGGCTTCAGCTAATCCAAAACTCTGCAGCCCGACTGCTAACTAGAACCAAAAGGAGAGAGCACATTAGTCCAGTCCTAGCCGCTTTACACTGGCTTCCTGTAACATTTAGAATTGACTTTAAGGTCCTTCTCCTTACATACAAAGCTCTAAATGGACAGGGACCTAGCTACATCGCCAACACTCTAATAAATTACACACCAGCAAGAACACTGCGATCATCAGCTGCTGGACTACTAGAGGCTCCCAGAAGCAGTCAAAAGAGGATCGGTAATGCAGCCTTTATCAACTATGCCCCAAAACTATGGAACAAACTACCCCAAAACATCAGGGAAGCCAACTCGCTAGACATCTTTAAAAGACAGCTTAAAACCTATCTCTTTGTTCAGGCATTTCACTGATAGATATCTGCTACCACCTAGTGGCAAGAGGAAACATCAGGGATATCCTGACACAACTTGTATTTATTCTTACCCTGCCTACTCTTTTACACTGCCTATCAAATTCATGTGTCGGTTATTGCACTTTTTACTTCTTACTGATGACTATTTTTAAACTGAATCATTTTAAACTATTCTTATTATTTGCTAGATCCAAATGTGAAACACTGATTATTTATGACTATTTTTAAACTGAATCATTTTATTCTTATTATTTGCTAGATCCAAATGTGAAACACTGATTATTTGTTCATGAATTACAGGAGTATTACTGAATAGAGAGCCTATTAGGATGCTAGATCCTAATGTGAAACACTGTGATTTGCCATATCTTGCTATGCTCGCTCATGCCTGTATTTTTTATGTCCGTTCTATTTTATAATTTTTTGACTATTTTTAAACTGAATCATTTTAAACTATTTTTACTATTTGTGTTACTGAAAACTGTAAGCGGAGAGCCTATTGGGATGTTAGATCCTAATGTGAAACACTGTGATTCTACCTGTCGATCTTTTTATGCTCGCTTATGCCTGTATTTTTTGCTGTTGTGAAGCACTTTGAACTGCAACCTCTGTATGAAAAGTGCTATACAAATAAAGTTATTATTATTATTATTATTATTATTATTATTGTGCAATCCACTCTCTGTTTTTCTTTTCTGTCCTCCTGTCTTTGTAGAATCTTCCCCTCTCTGGTTGAGCTGGAGCTCTACTTATGGCTTGCACATATGATTCACCCACAGCCTGTGTTGTTTGCATAGCTTGCATCTGGCTCCTTGCAGCTTTTGCTGCTCTGCACAAATCTACTGCTTTCTCAAGGGTTAAATTCTTCTCCCTCAGTAGCCTTTTGTTCAGAGCAGCATTATTCAATTTATCTCTGATCATTTCGTTCTCACTTATTTTAAACTCACAGTTTCTGCTCTTCTGGCGCAGTTCCGTGACAAACTTGTCCACTGTCATCCCATCAGCCATAGCATGGGACCAGAACTGGTACCGTTCAAAAACAACATTCTTCTGTGGGCTGCAATATGTTTCAAAAGCCTTGAGGATGGCATCCACTTTCTCATTGTCACCTTCAACAAATGTGAACGTGTTGAATACATCCAAAGCATCTTCACCAATTGTGTGTAACAGTATGGCCACTTTAATTTTTTCATCCTTTGCAATTGCTCCAGAGGCTGTCATATACAGTTGAAAACGCTGCTCCCACCTGCGCCAATTCTCGGCCAGGTTTCCCGTGAGTAGCAGCGAGGACGGTGGTTTGAGCTGCTCCATCTCCTCTGTTCTGTGCTCTGCTGCCACGTCCAGACGCGCAAGCGTTAGCAACAACTAGCCCAACAAAAGTTCATCACTCACTCCGCAAATCCGCTGGGTTTTATAATCCGTGAGGTCGGCGTGTGTAGAGTGAAGATTCAGCCACTTCTGACACCATGTTGTAGTTTTGACTGGGTTCCTTATAGCAATAACCTGACAACACACACAAGCTCAGTTGGTGGCCACAGCAACAGGTTTAGTGAGCGTCAGGTCAGGAATGCACCACAGACATCATGAGTCCAACACAACACTCTTCAACACAGTACTCTTAATCGAACCCGAGTACCATATATCACACTGGACTTCAGGTGAGCAGGTGTCCCCTGCTGCTCTGCAAGATTTAATTTAAAAGTTGCAATTGTTGATGTCTGAAGTCAAAGCAGACAGTCCAAAAAACTTTCCAAGGACTCAAGAACCTCTTTTCATGACAAGCGGATCTACAAGGTATTTTATTTTATTTGAGAAATGCATGTTGTTTCATGCGCATGCAAAGTGCCATTGTATTTAACTAGTTTCATACTATGTAGCATACTGTGTACTTTGCTGATGCATTTTGTACCGTGTTCATTTACAATAGTTACAAATATAAGCGGCTGGGTGGCGCAGCAGAGATTGCGCTCGTCACCAATGCAAGAGACTCCGGTCTCGAATCCGGGTGTCAGCATTGCCTCCGGCTTGGGCCGGCCGTGGCTCAGGGGTAGAGCGGGTCGTCCAATGATCGAAGGATTGGTGGTTCGAATCCCGCTCAAGCCCATGTCCATCCCACTGCCGTTGTGTCCTTGGGCAAGACACTTAACCTACTTGCCTCGTATGAATGTGTATGCATGTGAATGAATGTTGGTGGTGGTCGGAGGGGCCGTAGGCGTTGATTATTCGCCACGCTTCCGTGAGTCTGCCTCAGGGCAGCTCTGGCTGCAATTGTAGCTTACCACCACCGGTATGACTGTGTATGAACGAATAATGGACTCTGTGAAGCGCTCTGAGTCAGAGAAGAGCGCTATATAAATCCAATCCATTATTATTATTATTATACTGGCTCAATTGGCAGAGCCAGCGGGTGGAAGTCGATGGGTGGTAATTTGGACGTTGTGGACAGCGACTCCTACAGGTCGGTTGGGGGACGCCTGCACAGCAGAGACAGGAAGTAGCGGGGGTAGTGTGAGCCTCCCATGCGTTACACCTCGCCATTGAGAGTCTGCGCTGGCAGGTGAAAAGATGTGACAGGCTGCCTCCTCGTGTACCGGAGGGGACACGTGATGCAAGGCTTCTATCCTCCCTACAACCGACCAGTGGGGGGCATAGTCGAGCAACGTTCAAGACAGGGGAGGGGAGAATTGGAAACACTAAATTGGGATGGGAGAAAAATAGAAAATAAGGAGAAAAAGTGGATCAAAAAAATTTAAATAGTTACAAATATACAGCGTGAGAAGGATGTATAAGGTGTGGTGGATGAGCCACAAGACTCGCCGAAAGAATAAACGTTTATAAAGAAGTGACCTGTGTCTGTGTTGTCGTGAAGAGAGCTACATGACATCATCGAAGGGTAAACACAGATTAATTAGGGTTCTGCTCCCTTTAACTGAACGGGACCATAGTTCATGTGTAATCACTAGGGTTGGGTACCGTTCACATTTGAACCGATACCGGTATCTGACAGTACTTTTTTTCTGTACTTTAGTGTCTAAAAATGTAATCTACCTACCTCAGTTGTAAAAAATGTGTCCAAACTTCAAATGATTTATTATCATTATTATTTATTTAGAACAATTTGTTAATATATATATAATATATAATATAATATTGCAGCAAGCGTTGTCTGCATCTAGCTTTGTAAAGTGTAACCACTCTTGCCCCGACTGCTTTGTTGTTGTTGAATCAAGTAAAATCCCAGGTAAGCTGTATTGTGGACGTGAACGCTGACGTGAACGTGCACCACACTTCATAGGTTTTGTTTCACGGTAAACGAAACGTTTACGTCAGCGGACTTAACCCTGGTCATGATTTCTACAATTTTCTGTGAGCACAGCGGTGTCTGTGTTTATTATTATTTCATGAAATTGGGGCCATATCTTCATTTTACATATATTTTCATTATGTCAAAAGATTATGATTTGAAACGCTCTAAAAAGAAAGTTAGTCATATAGGGTACCTCCCATATCCCTAGCGTCACTTTTCATCCGATCCACTTCCATGTTAATAAAACCGCAATAAAACCGCCATAAAACCGCACGTTTTTTTTTTATCTCTAATCTCTCATTTTCACTCATATATCGATAAATAAACAGAATAATTACACCAGGCATTCAAAAAAAACAATACATACCTTTTAGTAATAGATTAGTACTAACCGGTGCTTATTAACGCTTACTAACGGCTATTTCTGACCGCTATTTCTGACCGAAATAGTCAACCTTTCTTTTTTATAATGGCAGATTCTTATTCACAGGAATTTTGTCCATTTTTCACACGCTGTAATATGGTGTGTAGAATTTATAGAAATATGATGAATATGGATATGAATATGAATTATTTCAATAAAAACAGACTTGGTATCAAACAAACACAAATATAAGTGGTTAAAATTCGGAAATATTTGTAATTTGTTACAGATATCTTGAGATTGGGCTATTAATGTTAATCATGGGGATTTTTTTTTTTTTTAAATAGTAAACAGTTAAAATTATAGGGCTTTAAACATGATGTATCATTTCATCTCTTAAGCCCAGTGAGTGTCAAAATCCTTAGGAAGCCACAAGGGTTTTAATGTTTTTTTTTGCATTACCGAAATGTGGCACCGGTGGATCTCACGTGAATCGGTACTCGGTAGTACCGACGTGATTTGGTCGATACCCTTAAAAGTACCGGATTCGGTACCCATCCCCAGTAATCACACCTGTGTTTACCCAGTGATGATATGGTATATAGCCTATATGATATAGGCAGTGTTGGGACTAACGCGTTACAAAGTAACGCGTTACAGAAACGAAGTTACTTTTTGCCGCAACTAGTACTCTAACGCATTACTTTTGAAATTCAGTAACGCTACTTACGTTACTGAATGGTTCGTCACTGCGTTATTTGCGTTATATACGGCGTAGATTGATAGCGAGCGGTAGTGATTATTATTATTATTATTATTATTATTATTATTATTATTATTATTATTATTATTATTATTATTATTATTATTATCCTCATATCCTGTCAGCCTGGCTGCGGGGAACGCTATGCCACTGGCCAATCAGAAATGCGCAAACCAGAAATGCGGCTACGGAAAGAAATAGACCCTCTCTATTGTAAACAAAACAAACGCTCGCTATGAATCTACATAAAAAGAACGCAGTAACAAACTAACAAACCATTTAGCAACTACTTGGAGAGATAATTAATATACAACATGGAAACGAGATAAAGAACATGTTTGAGGCGCTGCTGGAGTCAACTGGACTAACGTAACGTTACTACATCTCGACCACCGCAGACTTTGGTGAGTGCAATGTGTTCACTGAAACTCAAGTTGATCAACGGATTTTGACTGTACGAAATCTGCCAGGGAATCTCATAATACTAATCAAACAATATAAATATAGTCCTTTCATGCACAATTGATATCCTAACTATTCTAACGTTGCAATGCTTTGATTGATATCTTAAACAACGTTGCAACTTGCAAGATGGTGAATGAATGAATGAATGAAAACTTTATTTAACAGATTGCAGAATGGGTACAATACAGTACGGCTCAATACATACAATTGTTAAGGGGATGCAGACCTGAGAAAGACGTTTGTCTTGTTTCCATCAGGGTCCCCCATTTTCAATTCATATAGACATTTATGACATACACAACATACATGACATTTATGGCATAGGGACATATAGGTATTTAGTACTGATACATTTGTGACATAAACGGTATTCAAATATACAGTACTGTTACCCCTAGCTTTGGGTAGGGCGTTCCACATTGTTGTGGCATAATTGCGAAACCTGTTTAGTCCCTTGTTTGAGCCGAATCTGGGTTTTACATGATTTGTTGAGCTTCCTCTGGTGTAGTGGTTGTGGTATTCACTGACCTTTGGGAAGTATTTTGACATGTACATGGGTACCCGGGTCGTATTGTGTATCTTGTAGACCAGGCCCATTGCAAGTTGCTGTACTCTGTCGTCTACTCTAAGCCATCCTAGGTTGTCAAAGTGGGCAGGGGTGAGGTGGGTTCTGGGGTTCAGGTCAAGTAGTAGTCTGACCAGTTTGTTTTGTGATGTTTGTAATTTTGTTTTTAGCGCCTTTGAGGTGCTTTGGTACCATGAGGTGCACGCATAGTCGTAGTACCCTTGAATTATAATGGTTATAATGAAACGCTCCGGCGACATCAAGGCTGTTCCTTCAACCGGCGCACTTCTTATTATATCGACTCGGGACAACATTTGTTTGTGTCAGATTTGTGTTTGTATCTAGACCACATTGCTTAGCAGAGTTCGGTGATGTGAATGGAAACTGTCAAGTTGATCAACCGATTTTGAGTACTATCTGGGGCATGGGACTCGGGAGCAATCTTTTTTTTTTAAATAACTAAATAGTTACTTTTCACAGTAACTCATTACTTTTGGGTGTAAGTAACTAGTACAGTAACGAAGTTACTTTGAAATGAAGTAACTAGTAAAGTAACTGAGTTACTATTTTTCAGTAACTAGCACAACACTGGATATAGGTGCTGTGAAAAGGGCCTATTATGACAACACGCCTGCAGCACTGAACACAATGGGGCATGCTGCATTGCAACAAACAGAAATCCTCGATCAAAGACAATTTGGTTAGATCGTTTATTGTATGGGGAACTGAAGTTTGTTGGCGCCAACTGAAATTCCTTGAGCACTTTGGAATTCATGCCGGGAATTATGTTTGCAACTTTATTCAATCTCAGCCTCTTCCTTGGGAATTTGAAAAAGATAAATGATCGATTTTTATGAACGTGGCCTCAAGATACAGCCTCCGCTCACCACATATAAAGCTGAAATACCAGTCAGGCTACATTCAGACTGTAGGCAAAAGTGGCCCAAATCTGATTTATTTGCTTGTTCTGATTTCGGCCACTTTCATAATGTGGTCTCAAAACAGACACAGGTACAATTTATTTTGCAATATGATCTCAGTCTGAACAGTCATATCATAATTCATGCTACTTTTATGTCACTCTAGATCATAATTGTACTTTGTTACAATACTCAAGTACTGTTTTTGGGGATTTGTACTTTACTCAAGTATTATTAGGTTTGTATATTTTTACTCAATTACATTTCAGAGAAAAAAAACATACTTTTTACTCCTTACATTTAAAATGCAGACCTACAAATTACAAAGTACAAATCTCGCAGGTCCAATCATTTTAATTCGTATATTTGTTTCTCTGACCAAACTAACCTTAACGTTATTAACTCATTCAACGCCAGTGACGAGTATAGTCGGGTTAACTAGCCAACCGTTCAGCCCCAATCACGAGTATAGTCAGGTTTTTATCGGTATTTCTTTTATTAGCTATATCCATTCATTTTCATCCATCCAGCCTGATGTTATCATTGGGAATGGGTCTGAGCTCGCAAAAGGGCAAATACCGCCGCCTATGCCTTCCAGCATGTATTGCACTCTATAAGAAATGGTGTAGTTTCTTTTCAGGGCCGATCTGAGCCGTGCGGGCGGGGTTTAAATACTCAGACGAGGCAGGCCTTTACAACGATGGCATGGCACACTAAGCCCGCTCGCTCGTTCATGTGTAAGGCTCGGTAATGTGGGCCGGACCTCCACGAGCAGTATTTGGAATGGCGATCAGATAATTGGATTATTTCTTTTGCTTTACATTACATACCAGGTAAGGACTGTATATATAAAATTGCATTGAACTGATATTTCTTTCTACCCCGATCGCGGCTGTCTGTGTGTGTGTGTGTGTGTGTGTGTGTGTGTGTGTGTGTGTGTGTGTGTGTGTGTGTGTGTGTGTGTGTGTGTGTGTGTGTGTGTGTGTGTGTGTGGGGGGGGGGGAGCGCCGCACTCCAGGGCCCTTTTCATTCTTGCATGAGGAAGGATAATAACAATAATCTAGCGTTGATTTCAGGATGATTAGATAATCATGCGAAAAATGACAACGTGTTTAGTGTATTCCACTAGGTAGGTAGGTAGGTATTTATTTAGACAACAAAACATATACAGATCATTACATCACATATTTGCTTTTGTCAAGGAGAGGAACGAAAAAGCCAATGACTTATTTACATCGTTGTCCCTGGAAGTCAAGGATGCTTGATACATACACATACAACTCATTACAGAAAATCATTCGCAATTATTACATTTGAATAGCAATAATGGCACAATCCTTAATTAATACAAACATGTGCATTTGTTGAGACATGTTAAACTAGCTGTGAGTCTGTGTGTCTCAGAGCACCCCGAGGGGAGGGGGGGAGGGGGGGGGGGGGGGGGGAGCATTTCCGGAGAAATTGGGATTACTAAGAATCACCAAAACTATATTCATATTCAAAACCGTATAAAAGGAAATGTACGGATGAAAAAACTATCCGTTATGTACATGTTGACTGGAAGCAACTCACTGACAATCGACGGGTGTATTAGACGCATAGCTATAATATAAGATATATTTTAAGCACTCGCAAATCTCGCAGTCCCCCCATTGATTAAAGCGATGGCGTACTAGCGCCCTCTGGTGCATTATGCGATGGCGCAGAATGAGTTAATCCTGCGGCTGCACTTTAACACTTTCAGTGCCACCAGGTGGCGCCAGAGTTAGTGCTTGAATGCCACCATCCACTTTAATGTTAAGTCAAGTCAAGTCAAGAGTTTTATTTGTCACGGCATACAAAGTATACAATGAAATGCGGGTGGTCTTGCCCGCAACGATGTGCAATACCGGCGAGCATGAGCGGACACACAGGCGCAACTAGCCCGGTGAAACAAAGGTGACTCTCACCACATGTCCACATCACAGCAACCAGAGAGGTCGCCATTTCGCAGCAGCAACAGGTTCCCAGCACTTTTGCAAACATTTGCTTGTTTCTATCGCAAAAAAACATTTTGAGAGAAATCAAACATCTTACTATCAGACTGGATTTGTCAGTGGATGAAACTATCAACGATTTGGAAGGGTTTATTGACGTGTTTTATGATAATATGTCGGCTAAAAAGGCCGCTGGACGGGAAAGAAAACGCAGCAGGAATCAGATGGGCTCTAGCGATACGGAGTATCCACTTCTTCTTGCAGAATTAAAAGTAATGCGTGAGTCTATGTCAACTATGCAAAAGCAGCTGGAGAAGTTGGATCTTTTAAAAAAGCTAAGTGACGACGTGGAGGAGTTAAAGCAATCGGTGGAATTCAATAACTCCCTAATTGAAGTCCTAAAGAAGGACAACGCTTCTCTCAGGGCTAATGTTATTAGACTACAGAAAGTCACAATCGAGCTCCAAGAAGACAACTATAAAACAGCGAATGATGTGCTGGATCTACAGAACAGAAGCATGAGAGACAATATAATTATACATGGGCTTCCTGAACAAAGTGGTGAAGAAAGGGGAGGCAAGGGAGCTTACATAAAGTTATTTACAGAGCATGTAGGACATGTTAGGTCCTTTGGTAGTGCAATACACTGTTACTGTTGCTATACTATTTTTAAAGTGACCTTTCCTTTGTGGCCCTAAGTGTGGGCGTGTGCAGCATGAGTGTGTGCCTGCTCATGTTAATGTGGCTGCTAGTGTGAGAGCGTGCACAGCGTGCGTGTCGTGTGTGTGCTCATGTGTGCTTGTGTGTGGAGAGTTCAGTGTTCTGTGGCACTCAGTGTTCATTGTTCAAGGCTCTGATGGCCTGGGGGAAGAAGCTGAGCCGAAGCCTCTCTGTCCTAATAGCTGGGGTTCGCAGGCGTCTGCCTGACCTCAGCAGCTGGAACAGGCTGTTATTGGGGTGGTGAGGGTCGTTCATTATTCTGCAGGCTCTGGATTTGCACCTCTTGTTGTATAGAACCTGCAGGGGAGGTAGTGCAATACCCGTGGTACGCTCGGCTGAGCGCACCACTCTCTGTAGATATCGCCTAATCTATGTTTTAACTTATGGCTATGTGTCTAATCTGTCCGTCGCTTATCAAAGAATCATTTTCCAGTCAGTGCTGTCAAGGCAGATTGGTTTTTTATCGCTTCATTTCCGTTTGAGAGCATTTTGAAAAGCACCCGTTTTGAGGTAAAAAAATGCCATTCTGGGCCATTCTGTGATAATCGTCTTTTACTGGAATATTCCAGAACGTTGATATTTGTCGGCCTATTTATGAATCGTTTTCAAATAAACGCTAGATGATCAATATTATACGTACACGCACGCCCATTCGAGGCGCGCGCTGATAATAATAATATAATAATGCAGGACCTGTTGCAGAGGTCTTTATTCGGCATGCAACGACACTCAATGTTTTAGTGGTACACACAGCGGTTAGTTTAGCACACACACCGGAACACACACGCATGCATTGTCTCTTTAGGTCGCAGATGCGATTTGCGATTTGATAATAGCCGTGTTCATTTCCTCATGGATTTTACAGTGAAACCGATAGAGCCCATTTCACAAAACAGCTTATATCTTCATCAAAATTAGTCTGATTATCCTAACACTGATAACATAGATTCCTTACCTGACATCAGATGGTATCAAACTGGTATATTCCAATTCCTGATCACCATTCAAAAAAATCTAACGTGTATACAGTAGAACTCATGATCCGCGGCGCTCAGAGGATCCATAATGAACTGTGGTAACCCCGGCTGCATCAGTGGACTGGAAAATGTGGAGTACAGGATTTTTTTCCCCATCCATTTTCATTGAGTCCATTCCAAAATCCCTTATGTCATCTGGGAGACGATAGGGGGCGCTTTTTTCCACATCTGATCGCTGGCGGCTCTCGGGTAGACTAGGGTATAGGCTCGCGTGATGCAATATGATTTCAGATCGCTAAATTTTCTTTTTTAATTAAATGCGAGAAATCTCGTGAGTGGCTTTCAACATAACTATTATAAATCCGAGAAAACTCGTGAGTGGCATAGAAAGTATTAACAGCCAATCAAATCCCCATCAATGGAAAATTAACCCACCCATACCCATGCTGATTGGTCCTTGTGCAAGACTAGAATTGCGAGGATCTTTGATTAACACTTTCCGTGCCGGCCGTGTTTTCCTTTTTACCCTCTTGAATGCCGCCACCCACTTCAATGATAGTGCTCTCATATTTGTGAACGCATAATCTATGTCTTAAATTATGGCTACGTGTCTAATCTGGCCGTCGCTTATCAATGACTTGTTTGCAGTCAACATTGTCAAAACGGATTGTTTTTTAATCAGTTCATTTCCGTTTTATACCATTTTGAAAATCGCTAGTTTTCTTTAAGTTTCAGGAAAATATAAAGATTCCGTGATAATCCCCCTTTACTGGAATATTCTGGAATACACAAAAAACGTTGTCATTTTTCGGCCTATTTATGAATAGTTTTTCAAATAAACGCTAGATTATCGATAGTATGTGTACTTATGCACGCTAGAGAAGCGGGCTGAAAAATCAAATCTCTCATTTCCTGATCAGCAGCACACACACACACACACATAGGGCAAACGCTGATATCTCTGTGAAAACAGCTCTGATTATCCCAAGATTGGTAAAATAGATTCCTTACCTCAGATACCAAAGATTATTCCAATTCCTGATCTCCATTCCAAATATCGATCACGTTTATTGATCCAACGCTGCATACTGGAAATATGTATTCCACGCTGTTCTGATGGTCCACAATGAGTCCGATGGGCTCGGATTACTTGCCTGAGAAGTCAAATGTGGATTTCGGATTTTTCTTTTCTCATCCATTTTCATTGAGTCCATTCCAAAAGGGTGCATTACCATCTGGGAGACGATAGGGGGCGGTATTTTCCCAATGGAGCTCAGAGAGAGTTTGCAGCACTAACGTGATACTAGATTGATGAAATATGAATTCAAATCGCTAATAAATCGCGTCGTTGGCAATAAATGGTCGGCATGTACAAACGACATATAGCTTCGTTGGCATTGAAAGTGTTAAGCACCTGCTATCAGAAGACTAATTGCATATCAAATGAAAAGTTGGCCCACAATGGAATGAGTTTGAGAACCCTGGTATATCCCTTGCAATAAAAGTAAGTTTTTACATTTAAAAGTAGAAACGTTTTGATTTTTACTCAAGTGTGTTTTTAGCCAGATACTCTGACTTTTACTTGAGTACAAATTTGAGACGGTACCCATACTTTCACTAGTATAAGTATAATTTCTGGGTACTTTTTACACCCCTTCTCTAGATATACATTCCTCACACGTCTGTGCTGTTGGGAGTCACTCGTTGAATACAAACATGGAACAGCTGTGATGGAGGTGGTCAGTCAGTGGAGGAACAGTGAGGTGTTTGCGGTCATTTCATAACCGGTCTGTGTTTGAAAGCATCATATTTCACCTCCTCCTCATCCCCCATTATCATCTGCTCACAAATTAGCTGGCCCCCACTGCACATCAACTTATAAATGAAACCATAAACTGTGACTTTCAGTGTCCTCCGTGTTTACTTCCCTTTTCGTTATTGTACATTTGTGCATGCGGGTCAGTTCAGGAGCGTGACCGGTTCACACTGGAATCTGATATTGGCCACATTTTTTATTGAGCACTAAGGCTGGGAGTGTGAACGTTTGCATGTTTCAACCACCTCCTATAATAGTGGGGGAGCGCATACAGTACATACAGTATATCCTCATAAGTATCTATTCATTTGTATCAATTAGATACTATTTGGGCTTGTTTTTATCTACTTATTCTGAAAGAGTTGAAATAATTATTTTCGCTAGCAAGATCTCATTCGATGATTCATTACATTAAGCCTACTGCCAGCAGGCACATTTAAAGAAATATAATCTGATTGATTAGGGTAATGAGGCACTTAAAATTAGCCTATACATTTTCCCAACACTTATGCATTTAACTGCCATTATACTCTGTTAGAAAATCATGGTTTTGGTGATCGATGCTTCCCCCTTTTGAAGTAGGACGGGCATGTGCAATTATCCTGATTACTGAAGTCTGGTTCGAATTAACGAGATTGTTTGAGCACGAATCAGCCTTGACAATGACAATATTTGTACGATAAGAAATTACGCATTTGATGTCGGAAAAATAAATAATATGGATTCATCTGATCACAGGGCAGCTGGATTACCCATATCTGAACCAGCTATTTTGGACAAATGTATAATTACTTTAATTACTCAGATATTCAAACACAATTATGCAATTATTGTGAAATTATTGAAAATAATAATAATTTAATGCCTTCTGTGGAATTTGTATTTCTTATTTGTTACACATCTGTTTTAATGATTGATTATATACACTTGAAAGAATGCAGGTCAACATGCAATATATCTCATTGATTTGTATACAATGGGACAGACCTTTGTTTGATATAGATATAAACCTGCATTCCTTCGAATATCATCAATCAATTAAACTTATATTGAAATACACTATATAGCCTATACACCAACACTGAAATGACAGTGGATAAATAAATAAGAACTAAAGCTAATCGCATGGAAATAGACTGCATTACTATTCCATAACAAGTCTTGTGTGCGCCAGTATGGCCTACGTGTCTAATGAACAGTATAGGCTTAATATATTCTAGTTACTTGTTTCATTAGGATTTAGTAGATACTATATATATGATCTGCCTCTGCCCTACGTACAGTATAAGTACAGACTGTACCTATACTGTACGTAGGGCAGAGCATATAGTATCTACTAAATCATAATGCAACAAGTCATTAATGGAATAATAAGCCTATACTGCGTTCATTCATTACGCCGTAGGCATTAATGGAATAATAAGTCTATACTGCGTTCATTCATTACGCCGTAGGCTACAGTATACTGCGCTCGCGCGCGAGAGTGTATGTGTGTGTGTGCGCGCGTGCGTGCGCTGCGGCAGGTGTACCACGTCCACGAGCTGTACTATATATGATGACAATACATTAATCTAATCTCATTTCGATGGGTCGTGCAAGACTCGCAAGGCACTTCCGCATCCATTTCCACACAGCTGCGTCATTACTTTGCCTTATAAGGAGCTCTGGAGGCGTTGTTTTGTATGCAAATGACCTGAGCGGGGACGCACTTTCGAGTTTAAGACATAATGCCATTCCCCAAGCAGATATCAGATCATATCACAGGTGCGACTGTTTGAGCCACTTAAGACAAATATTATTACCAGCACGTTGTGGACTCAGAGTGAACTTGTCATTGATTCTGTCTCAGTCGGTTCCAAGATAAGTCTTCCAAGAGAACTCTTTGGAAAATGTTGGGGAATGAGACCCAATATTATTAATATAAATAAAATAAGACGGGACCCAGGATTGATCCCTGCGACTCGGGCACTGCACAGAAACTTGTATATGCTCTGCACCTGAGTCTCTTAATGGCAAGGAAAACACTGGCATCGTATCAGTGTAACAGCTTTCTGTGATGTATTAATGCTGTCTGATGCTGTGTAGAAGGTTCCTGTCTGCTTAATGCATGACTGCTTGTCTGTCGTGAATATTTATCTTGTTGTGTCGTCGCTGTACAGCACATAATTATGTTGTGTGGGTGTTGTGTACATTTGACATTTAGCTAACGCTTGTATCCAAAGTTATTTGCATTTGTGTACAATTGTTTGTCCAACATCACCAAACTCAAGTGCTTCACTTGGAGTTAGAGTTACCAATCAATTCCTAAAACATTTGTATTATCCACCTTGACTGATGATTATGAAAAGGAATGTCATTCTTCATCCTCGTAGCAGCTCTGGTGTTGATGAACGCACATGGAATTGACAGATGAATGAAAAGATATGGTTGCTTTAAAAGCACTGGTGGTAGAGAGAAGCATTATGCTTTCTTTTCTGTATTCTCTGTTTTATATAATTTTACAGACCTGTCACCTGTAAAAGGACAGGTGTACTGTATGACTGGTCTCTTAAATTGTATTGTAATTCATATTTTACTTTTAAAGCAAGTTAAACAAACAAAAACAAAATAATTATAATAATAGTCTCCAGTTATGGATTATCCCCTTATCCCTGAGACAGAGGCTGGTTGGCAACCCTACATAATAATTTATAATAATAATTTATAATAATAATTAATTTATAATAATAATTTAGGACCTGCTCCGAGGTCATCAATTGGCACACATGCGATGCATGCATGCAATTCGTATCTGCGATTAACCCATCCCGTCGTCCTTCCCCCCCAAGGGCAGCCGGGAGCAGACAGGCGTCAACGTGAGCCGCGCCAGGGGACCAATCCAAGTGCTCCTGTCCGTCTTCGTCAAGGACGCCACAGCGTTAGCGATCTACATGGAGTCTATATAGACCTTTTTAGCAGAATTCTGCTGCTAGTGGGACAGTTTGTCCTCTTTATTTCCTGTCAGCTATTGTATTAACAGACACTGCAACAGGAAATAAACAGGAGCCCATTTAGAATGTTGTCAAGTTTATAGACAACATTCTGTTTTGTTTTTTAATTTAATTAAACAACATAGTTTAATTTAATAAACCATCTTACATGTTCATTTAATTACACAACATACAGTTTAATGTAATTACACAATGTTTGGTTATGTATATAACCAAGTTCTGTGAATGCTAGTGACGCTCAGTGTCATATTGCATAAATCTCGCTTCAGTGGATTTACACTGAATTAATTTCAAAATGTACCTTTACATGCCAGCATTCATCTGGCCACACCCCCATCCGCTTACCTACATAAGCGGGGGTGGGACCACACACTCATCTCCTTCCCAACAAATTTCACCACAATGAAAAATCAAGGGCTGCAGCGGCGTCTAGACGCTGAGCGTCACTAGCATTCACAGAACTTGGTTATATACATAACCTAACGTTCTGTTTCATGCCAGCTGCTGCTCAGCGTCATATTGCATAGCTGAGCGGGAGCTAGAAGCTCGACAAATGAACCCCGCTGAGGCCCCCCACAACCATCAGACCGGGGAGGACCGAGCCCCCCCGACCCTCCCTAATGGAGGATACCCCCCCTATTGGAGGTTCACGGGAGGGCGACGGATCCGACCGTGCGAAGAGGCACTCAAGCAACTCAACGCACAGGGTGAGCAGACCGTGGCTTGACCCCACGACTACACACACGCACAACCCGCATGCCACCCGGGAACGAACGGAAGGAACAACCTCGTTACTGCCCCCAGAAATCACGGGGTCAAGAGCAAACCCAACCCTGTGGCAAGGCCGTAGCAGCGGAGCGCGAAGGAAGACCCAGACCCACTGAAGGGACTGGATCCCCTGGAATATAAAAGGAGAAAAGGTACAGAATATGGCAATACAGTACTTTCTAGGAGTCCATAAATTCACCCCTGTATTAGCAATAACAGGAGATATGGGATGGGAACCGTGTGGAATAAGATGGAAAGGCAGCATGTTCACTTTATGGAACAGATTGATAAAAATGCCAGAGAGTTGAGTTGCTAGGAAAACATTCAACTGGGATGTAACTGTAAAAGGTGCATGGGCAAGTGAGATAGAAGACACTTTCAGCTAAATTGGAGCATCTGACCTTTTCCAGAATGTAAACACTGTAAACATCTCCTTGGTTAAGGAAGCCTTGTCTAACATCAGATTAAATGGTCACAGGAAATACTACATAAACCAAAATTAAGAACATTTAGTGTTACGATTCAAGGTAGGAGTTGAGTCCAATAGTAGAAGGTAATAAGGAGACGGGGATGTGGGTGCTCTTCTCAAACATACGTGTTCTTTTATTATCAGAATCACTAGAGCAAGATACTGTAACGATAACGAATAAGTAGCCAGGCTACAACTGAGGGTATAGAATGGAAAGAGAAACTAAATAATAACAGCAAAGACAAGAGGTCCCACTTCTTGTCCGTGGCCGACTGCTCGCAGTAGTTCTGTTGAAGATCCGACAACAGACAGAGAAACAAGGGATTACTATAAAGGCAAACTCCCAGCAAACCACACGCAGTAATTAGTGACAACAAACCACAGGTGACAGGCAATCAGTACTAATTACAGAGAACAGGGTGAAGTACTCCAGAATGGCAGTAGGGTTTCCACTAGTACGATAAAAAGTTGTTATAGAAATGAAAAATATGTGTGTGCTCCATTATCTAAAAGACAAAGGTCAAGGCGGTCAGGTGGCGTAACGGAGATTGCGTTCGTCACCAACCCCGGAGCGGCTGGATTCGCCTGTTCGAATCCAGCTCACAGCTCCGGGGTTGTTACCAGCTTCGCTGGCCGTTCACACTAATACAATTGGCAGTATTAGAGGGTGGGAGAAGCTGGCGGGGTGGGTCCGGGTCGTTGTAAACAGCGACTCCTACAGTTCGGTCGGGGCGCCTGCTAAGCGCGGATAGGATCTAAGTGGGATAGTGTGATCCTTCCACACGCTACGCCCTCTCAGTGAGAATCCGCGCTGCCAGGTGAAAAGAAGCGGTTGATTGGCTGGACGTGTGTCGGAGGAAGCACGTGGTAGCCTCCACTCTCCCAGACCGACTGTGGGGGGTAAGTGCGCAGCGACCAAGAAGGGGATTGGGAATTGGCATAACGACTAACATTGGGATGGGAAAAAATCGGAGGAAAAAAAAGACCAAAAAAATTAATAAAAAAAGCTCCACTCTGGGATTTTGCCCCTGCACCTCGAAACTGGACGTTACCGGGGGGTCACAGAAGAGCGGATCTGTATTTACTCATATTGATATTGAGAATGAGTTTCATTTTATGTTGTATTGTCCATTATGAGTTGCGTCATAAGTTATTTGACAGGTGTAAAAATGTGGTTGAGTGATGCAGAAAGACTAAAATGGATTTTTGATCACAGGGTATTTGCACTTGCAGAATATTTAGAGAAAGCTTTGGATAAATGTACGAAAATAACATATTATGTGATGTATTTATTTTGGCCTCTGATGGTGTGCATGGTTTAGCTTACAAACCTTGGGAAGTGAATGTTATATTCAATTATTGTTTTTGGTGTCTTATAATCCTGTAAGGGTTGGGTTGTCGGACATGACAAGAAAATAAAATGTCATTCATTCATTCATACACAACATAGTAACATACAGTTTAATTGAATTACACAATATACAGTTTGAGTACATTTTCAGTATGCGACGGAAAATGTAAAGGTTCATTCCAGCACCACGGGGAAACAGGACAGAGAATGCCTGAATCAAGTTGATTCAGTTTCAGTTTGTTATTTTGCACAGGTGGGAAAAACCCATCATTTGGTTCCCCGAAATTAGAATAATGAAGAATGATCTGAAGATTGACGAGTTCAGTATGAATGGACCTGTGAATTTGCTTTATTCAAGACAAGTTAATTCTGAGGTGGAGTAAGTGGGTCTCAGGCGCCCAGAGGAGGAGGGTGTGTAGTTAAAACCCATGTTGAGTCTTCCATCTTTTTATAACACACACACTCCCACCCCTATACTCTCTTCCCTCAAGAGACCTCCTTGCCAGACTACCATTGTAAATAAAAAATGTGTTCTATAAATAAATAAATATGAAGTTGGACAACTTGTGACCTTGGAATTATATGGTTATATCTTATATTTTGATTTAAAAAGTTGTACTTTTGAAAGTAAAGTTTAAGTACAAAAAAATGCTACTTTAGTTTGTATCAGCCTTTCCCTATATGGGATGAGAAACCTTCAAGGCTAAATATCGCTCAAACCTATTCTGAATACAGATAGAATCGTACAAATACGTTCATAGTGCAGGCAGACAGGAGAGGACACAGATAAGAAAACAGATGAGGGGGTGCTCCAGTAGCACACCATGTTACCGCGCTGCGTCGCGGGACTCCGTGCTGCGTCACGGATCTGGTTGACTCCGAGTTCGATTCCCGGACTCGCCGTCATTTGCCGAATGTCTCCCCCTGCTCTCTCCCCCGTTTCACCCTACAACTGTCGGTCATGCTTGACCAGAAAAGCGATAAACGCTAAAAAATAAAGTTTAAAAAAAAAAGAAAACAGATGAGACAGCGGCGGACATTTCAAATTAAACAGAAATGTTTCTTCAAGAGCAATTCCTGAAGGGGACAACGAAGGAGAAAACATTTGCGGGGTATGTTTTGTTGAGCATTTTACCTCGCTAACTTTTTGGGAAATTAGCTTATTTGTGATCTACCTTGGAGTTAGACAAGCAGACAGGGGTGTAAAGTACTTGAGTAATTGTACTTTGTTACAATACTTAAGTACTGTTTTGGGGGATTTGTACTTTACTCTAGTATTATTAGGTTTGTATACTTTGTACTTTTACTCCATTACATTTCAGAGAAAAAAAACATACTTTTTACTCCTTACATTTAAAATACAGACCTACAAAGTACAAATATCACAGGTCCAACCATTTTAATTAGTATATTTTAATAGTTTATCTGGCCGAACTAACATTAACATTATTAATCCTGCAACCGCAGGTAAACAGCCAATCAAATCCCCATCAATGGAAAATGAACCCGCCCATACCCATGCTGATTGGTCCTTGTGCAACACTAGAAAGCGGGGATCTTTGATTAAACACCTGCTATCAGAAGAATAGACAGTCAGATCCGCATTATGCTGTGGTTAATATTGTGATATTATTCAGGGTACTCCAGTATTCTGTCTTTAATATTGTGATATTATTCAGGGTACTCCAGTATTCTGTCTTTAATATTGTGATATTATTCAGGGTACTCCAGTATTCTGCCTTTAATATTGTGATATTATTCAGGGTACTCCAGTATTCTGCCTTTAATATTGTGATATTATTCAGGATACTCCAGTATGCTGTGGTTAATATTGTGATATTATTCAGGGTACTCCAGTATTCTGCCTTTAATATTGTGATATTATTCAGGATACTCCAGTATGCTGTGGTTAATATTGTGATATTATTCAGGATATTCCAGTATTCTGTCTTTAATATTGTGATATTATTCAGGATACTCCAGTATGCTGTGGTTAATATTGTGATATTATTCAGGGTACTCCAGTATTCTGCCTTTAATATTTTGATATTATTCAGGATACTCTAGTATGCTTTGGTTAATATTGTGATATTATTCAGGATATTCCAGTATTCTGTTTTTAATATTGTGATATTATTCAGGGTACTCCAGTATTCTGTGGTTAATATTGTGATATTATTCAGGGTACTCCAGTATTCTGCCTTTAATATTGTGATATTATTCAGGATAATCCAGTATGCTGTGGTTAATATTGTAATATTATTCAGGATACTCCAGTATTCTGTCTTTAATATTGTGATATTATTCAGGGTACTCCAGTATTCTGCCTTTAATATTGTGATATTATTCAGGATAATCCAGTATGCTGTGGTTAATATTGTGATATTATTCAGGATACTCCAGTATTCTGTCTTTAATATTGTGATATTATTCAGGGTACTCGAGTATTCTGTCTTTAATATTGTGATATTATTCAGGGTACTCCAGTATTCTGCCTTTAATATTGTGATATTATTCAGGATAATCCAGTATGCTGTGGTTAATATTGTGATATTATTCAGGATACACCATTCTGTTTTTAATATTGTGATATTATTCATGCTGGGATGTGAATGCCGTCCATGTTAGTTTACCTTCAATGGAGAAGTGCATTAAATAATTTTAATGCAAAAAAAGTGTCCTCTGTTCTTTCATTTCAGCATTGTCTATCGCAGAACACATTCCATTGTGGGCAGAGTGTCTGCTTGGTTTCATTCCAGCCTTGCCTAAATACCAGCTGATGATTTCACTAATTGGCTCACCTCTTCAACTAACTCACCTGGTGCAATGTGTAGTTAAAATGAAAGCTTGGCCCACGATGGAATGAGTTTGAGACCCCTGTCTATCCCTTTAAAAAAAAAGTACTTTTACTTTTTAGTACTCAAGTACATTTAAACGTATGACTTTTTGACTTTTACTCAAGTGTCTTTTTAGCCAGATACTCTGACTTTTACTTTAGTCAGATTTTGAGACGGTACCCATACTTTCACTTAAGTATAATTTCTGCGTACTTTTTACACCCCTGCAAGCAGATACATACAGGTTCGATAAAAATCTAACCTCTACTGCAAGGGCGCAGTATCGTTAATGCCTCGTTAACAGCACTGCCAGGTTAATGGTGCATGATTACTGCAGTAGCAGAGCAGAGCAGAGAGAGCTGCATCTGTACCCTTTTCTTCTCTGTGCATGCATTCGGCTTATACAACTCCAAAACGTTCCTGGAAGCATTTTGTGACCTGTGTATTTACCACGTGGAGAATTTTTTTTTTTTTTTTAAATATTAGACATTTTCGTTTTCTAAGCAGATATATACTCAGAATATTTTTTTGCCGAACCACTGCTGCCTGGGCACAGTGATTGCATCACCTAAAAAGCCCTGTTGTTTTTTGAAAATGTCTAATTATTAATATTTTTTCCACATGGTAAATACACACGTCACATGTTTACAGGAAAGTTTTGGAGATGTATTTGGAGTGTATTTCGTGACTGTTGGGAACTAGGCTACACTGGCACACCTACTTCCAGTGAATAACGCTAAGCTAAGCTAATGGTGCGGCTGTTCCCTAAGCCTAATGCATGTACAGAGAATAGAAAAGGGTATGTATCTGCTTGTCTAACTCCAGGATAGATGGCAAATAAGCGAATTTCTCAAAAAGTTGGCGTGTTCCTTTAAGCCAAATCAAATCAAATGTATTTGTATAGCCCGAGATCACATGGAATAGCCCCCATGGGCTGTACAAGTCTTCTTGAACAAGTCAAGAAGAAACATCAAACATCACAAAAGATCAAAAACAAAAAGCACCATGAAATCCAGATAAGGAACGACTCACTAAAAACCTAGCAATAGGGAAAAAAGCACCACAGGAGGAGAGAAACCTCAGATTAAAGATTTAAATTTAAATAAAATAGAGCTAAAACTGAGGGAGATGTAGAGTGGAACCATCGCGCCTGTGGTAGTCAGAACCGGTTTGAGGAAGAATAGCCGCTGCTGTCGACCCTTGTCGCCAGATGAAGAACAGCCACATCAAGGACGGCACAGGGAGGATCACACCACCTTGACAGGCCCCACGGGGCGGGACCAGAGAGACAGGGAGACAGGGGTGAGAGAGCTCCCATTCGCAATGGGCAGACATAGGAACAATAAATACTCGTAATAAGCATATATTATATGCATACATAGTAGCTATAGAATCAAGGTATATAAGCAAATTATAAAATTAACTAATAAATAGAACTAAGAATAAAGAGGCATATGTCAACTCAACTTGAGGGTGACATAGGGTGAATTCACTCAAAACAGTGATCCGATCCGTTTTCTGATCCATTTCACCCCTAGTACAATGCATACAAGTCTACATACATACATGCATACAAGTCTTGTGTCATATGGAAAATATAACCTTTTATTATAATTTTCAATGACTTGACAAGACACACACCAGACTTGTCATTCTCGCAACGTGCGCTTGAGGAAACATGCATGTTTGGATTGCCGGCTGCTTTTATTTTCCCTGTATGAGAATGTTATCAAGCTACTCCTATTAGAAAAGCACACAAGACCGTGTCCTATTTATGTAGTGACATGCCAATTTCTTCCAAGCTGTGTTTTCCTTTTAAAATAAACCGACAGAATCAAATCTGAGCTGACATTTTCATCAGCGGATCCCCGGCGCATCATTTCCTGAGAAACGAGGGCAAGCCACTCAGAGCACGTGTCACACGGCATGGCGCGTAAATGCAAAAGCACCCCGACTACTAACACCCCTCAGTCATTCTATGAATGCTAAAGTGACATTTTTACATGCATTCCGGGGCTCGTTGTATTACAAAATGTTCTGCATCAGACAGACAATAACGCTCTCTGGCATCTCCAACAAGTTCTCATCAGAACTTAAATAAAGTCATCGACCACAGGAAAAAAGATACATAATGTACGTTATCCAAGGGCGAAGTGGGGGGGGGGACATAATTATTATGGGATGGGAAATATGAAGGACACAATACCTGAGCACTGTGACTGACCCAATACTAAGAAGATCCTTGACTAGGTACAGACTCAGCGAGCACAGTCTAGCCATCGAGAAAGGCCGCCATAGGCAGACCTGGCTCCCAAGCGAAGACAGACCCACTGCACACAAGATGAGGTGGAAACCGAGCTCCACTTCTTAACAACCTGCCCACTATACCAAGACATACTTCCCACAAATTGCAAACACCCAAAGAGACTTTGAAAACATCGACAATAACTCAAAACTCCCATACCTACTGGGAGAAATACAAGAATGTGAAATAAAGCCCATTCGAATTGAAGAGAGAGAGATAGATAGAGCATGTCTGTGTGTGTTAGAGAGATAGAGAGAGAGCATGTCTGTTTGTGTGTGTGTGTTAGAGAGAGAGCATGTATATGTGTGTTAGAAAGAGAGAGAAATATATAGAGAGAGAGCATGTCATTTTGTGTGTTAGAGAGAGATATAGAGCATGTCTGTGTGTGTTAGAAAGAGAGAGAGAGAGAGAGCATGTGTGTTTGTGTGTTAGAGAGAGAGAGCATGTCTGTGTGTGTGTGTGTTAGAGAGAGAGCATGTATGAGAGAGATAAGCAAAGATGAGCCCCTAAAGGATATTCAACTTTTAATGGAAGAACAAAACAGAAGGAAAAGATAACTTCACAAAGGCAACATGAATATACATAGATCCAAAAGGACAAAGATCAACACTTAAATCCAAAGAGAAGAGGGTCTATACCAGAGAAAACAAAGTAGCAAGGAGCCAATGGCCGACATCAGCTAAATAGGCTAACTGCAAATAGAGTAGCCAGGTACTGACACCAGGCCACACACCGTTAGCTACTACAACAGCTAGCCGGCCCGTTTGGCTCAATATAACGTTAGCTAGCCGGCCCGCTTTGACTCAATATAACATTAGCTACAACAGCTAGCCGGCCCGTTTGGCTCCCGAGAGAGAGAGAGAGATATATCCACGGCGGAAATAGAATAGAGTGCATTAAAAACTCACCAAGGGGGGGCAGGTGGCGCACGGAGATTACGTTCGTCACCAACACCGGGAGACACTGGATTCGCCTGTTCGAATCCAGCTCCCGGCTTTGCTATCAGCTTGGCTGGCCTCTCACACTGATACAATTGGCTGTATCAGGGGGTGGGAAAGCTGAAGGGTGGGTCCTGGGCGTTGTGGACAGCGACCCCTACAGTTCGGTCGGGCGCCTGCTCAGCAAGGGTTGGAACTAAGGAGAGATAGTGTGGCCTCCCACACGCTACACTCTCCCCGGTGAGAACCTGCGCGGCCAGGTTGGCCTGCCCCAGGCTGCACATGCTTCGGAGGAAAGCATGTGACAGTCTCCGGTCTCCCGGACCAACAGTAGGGGAAAGTACGCAACAACCAGGAAGGGTGGGATGGGAGAAAAATCGGGAAAAAAGGAGGGGAAGAAAGATAATAATAAAAAAAAAAACACAAAAACATCCAAGAGGATGGAGACAACCGCGTGGAGTTGACGAAGTTCATCTGCCGAATGACCGTCCTCTTCATCTTGGCATAACAATGCTGCACGCGCTCTCTCTAGGTTAGCTAACGCTAGTTAGCCTTTAGCTAAGCTAGCTACTAGCCGACATCATCATGGCTATCCCGACTGAACCACACGTTAGCACTCGATATTATAACGTAGCTAAAGCTAACTAGCTGTCCCTGCCTTTACATAAGCCGACATGGCTAGCCTGACTGAACTGTCTAACATGCAACAACTTTCATCTTCAGTCCAGCTGCCGAATGACCGTCCTCTTCCTCTTGGCTGGCATAACTAAGCATAACCTCCAAAGCTGCACGCGCGAAATAGTCAAACGCAGCTGACGCACGCCGGCGTACACATGATGTAACCCCTCCCTTCGTTGAAACCAATAGTATGTCTGCTGCAGAGCCCCAGAGCTCCAATAGTGAGTATGTCTGCTGCAGAGCCGCAGAGCCAGGAACAAGTCACACACATTCTACAAACGTGTCTAATGTGAAATATATAAGCATATAAGCAAAACTAGATTTTAGGTCTGTGATGAAAAAGGGCCTCGCGGGAAGGGGGGCCTCGCAAAAAATAAAAAATGTAAATAAAAAAATAATAATAAAAAAAAATAATAATAAAAAAAATATTGTGCGAGGCCCCCCTTCCCGCGAGGCCCCCCCCACCCCCTGAGGCGGCCCTGAGTATATGTATATATATTATATATATATGTATATATATGTGTAGATATGTATATTTGTACTCCTGTTGGGGCTTCTTGGACCAGATCAATGTTTTATCTGGCTAAATAAAGGTTAAATAAATAAATAAGAAACAGATGATTTGGTCCTGTTAACTTTGAATTTTCTATGGGGACTGCCCAGATCCCTCTCATGGACCTGGACCTCACTTTGAGAACCTCTAATGATTCTAGTTATTCAGTATTCATCTCTGAATACAGCCCAACCTCCCCCCCCCGGGCTGAAGCCCCCAATGTTTTCTAACCCTAAAAACGCCCCTGATCAAGATTCTATAATTCTATGGTGAATTTTGTCACATCAAAATGACTAAATGTAAATGAATGCAGTGGAGAAAACAGTATGACATCCCCTGAATGGAAATACTACAATAACGTACAAATACCTTACAACCACCCAAGTAAAATTACCTAGTTCTACCCTGAGACTTCACTTGTGTATGTTGCAAGCATGCACTTATGGAAAACACCAATGTAAGCAATGGATGTTGGTAAGTAAATGAGAATTACATTGATGACACACAATGATAATTAATAAACCTAGTTTTAATACGTGCCATACATTTTATCATGAACTATGGCATAGATGAATGGGTTGTTGATTCGGAAGGGTTCAGATGGTTATTAATGTGACATCACACTGTAGGCCTCAAGCATAACTGATTAAGGATATTGAGTTGTACCAAATTACCCTCAAGTCACGCTAAACACTGTTGGTATTGCATATACATAGTTAGTGCAAATTCTCTAATTGCAGTATATCTCATGAAACCACAGCGCTGCAAACATGTAATTAAAATCCGATCGTTATCCATTTCAATCAAAATTACCCAGCGGGCATTACTGTAGCCGGTATCCGTGGAGATGCAGCAGCATTCGTTGACTTACACTTTCAGATTGTCAAGACTTGTCTATTTCACAGAACTACAGTATTATGGTTAGATTCCCATTCCTGTTGACACTGACTAATTGGAATAGAACAGCCCCCTCTTAGGGAACCCCTTGGCTAATTGTGGTTGTTGTTAGTGTCTTAGTCGACTAATGTGTTTTTAATTGACACAGTTGAGTGTCATTTGAGTATTTTCTATGATTTGGATATTAAGTGTTATTCCTTTATAATTGATATTATGGGGGGGGTGACAATGGCTCAGGAGGTAGAGATTATGATTACGATAATCGATATGATTGAGGGGCCTTGTGTGTGTGTGTGTGTGTGTGTGTGTGTGTGTGTTGTGTGTCTGTGTGTGTGTGTGTGTGTGTGTGTGTGTGTGTGTGTGTGTGTGTGTGTGTGTGTGTGTGTGTGTGTGTGTGTGTCTGTGTGTGTGTGTGTGTGTGTGTGTGTGTGTGTGTGTGTGTGTGCGTGCGTGCGTGCGTGCGTGCGTGCGTGCGTGCGTGTGTGTGTGTGTGTGTGTGTGTGTGTGTGTGTGTGTGTGTGTGTGTGTGTGTGTGTGTGTGTGTGTGTGTGTGTGTGCGTGCGTGCGTGCGTGCGTGCGTGCGTGCGTGTGTGTGTGTGGAGGGGGAGGGTACATTTCTGGACTAGATATTGCTCCAAATATGAAGGCAACAAACAAAATGTATTTATTCTCTCTCCCCCTCTCCCTCTGTGTGTGTGAGAGTTTTTATAGTTCAAAACACAACGTTGAAAGTTCAGTCTAGTGTTTTTTATTTAATGTTCCGCTGTGATCACTTTTTCCAGATAAACAGAATAATCACCTTTTATTATTAATAATAATAATAATAATAATAATAATAATAATAATAATAATAATAATAATAATAATAATAATAATAATAATAATAATAATAATAATAATAATAATAATAATAATAATAATAATAACAATAATAATAACAATAATAATAAACCTTTTTTGTATAGCACCTTTCATACAATAATTGCAGCTCAAAGAAGTGCGTAGCACTTTCTTGCCCTGGGGCTCCTTATAGTGTCTTAATCCGGCCATGCCTAACGTGCCAACTCATCCAAACCCTCTGACAGCCTCCTAATCGGCAGACTGACAAAACAGAAACAGACGTGCTTAATTCCACAGCCAGACTACCTGACATGTGCTATTAGCTCACATTTGGAAGGGGGGGGGCCGGAGACGGTAACACTGTAGACATGGCTCATTTGAACCAATCCTGAATTCTCTCACCCAAAAACATGGGAAACAGCTGCTGCCTTGACGGATCATCATCATCATCATCATCATCATCATCATCATCATCATCATCATCATCATCATCATCATCATCATCATCATCATCATCATCATCATCATCATCATCGAATCCCAGCTGACATCACAGGGAATGAAGGCATCAACAGACTAAACGCCAGTGTATCTCGGCTAATATAGGCTGATGGGGCTCTTAGTTTGTGTTTCAGTTTAAAGGTCTCAGCCGGGCCTCGCTTAAAGGTTCTATAGATACAATCTTTATGTAGAGCAGCGGTCTCACTTAAAGGTTCTATAGATACAATCTTTATGTCGAGCAGCGGTCTCACTTAAAGGTTCTATAGATACAATCTTTATGTAGAGCAGCGGTCTCACTTAAAGGTTCTATAGATACAATCTTTATGTAGAGCAGCGGTCTCACTTAAAGGTTCTATAGATACAATCTTTATGTAGAGCAGCGGTTCTCAAACAATGGGTCGCGACCCAAAGTGGGGTCCTGGGTAGGTGACAGTGGAGTCGCGCATTGGCAAGTAAAAAATATCTATAATTTATTTTTATTATTATGTTCTGGCAACATATTTTGGCAAAATATGCCTCATTTTATAAATGTGTATTGATAACATAGTGCTGTAATAACATTTTCTAATAAATATGCATGATCAAGTTCAACAACGTGTGTTTTTATTTTAATATTCCTTATTTCCACGTTGAAATTACGCATTACATTAATTGTGGGGTCGCCAAAGAAAATCCTAAATAAAATGGGGTCATGGTATAAAAAGGTTTGAGAACCCCTGATGTAGAGTGATCATAAAAAAAAAATATATATATATATATCCACAGAGGTTTTAGGAAGATGCGGAATAAAAGTAGCTTTTCTCCCCCAAAGAACTATTGATTAATCATTTGAAAATGTATGTTGTTGTTTACATGTTGTGTGCATGTATCCCCTCCCTACTTCCCATTTCCCCACATGGAATGCATGGAATGATTGGATAAATGAATATCTATAGCACCTTTAAAATATATAAATAGAGTACTAACTGACAGATTTTTCTGATAGCCTCATCCAAACCCTAACCTTAACCACCATACCCAGTGGCGGCCGCCACTGGGGGGCGCTAGGGCGCCGCCCCCCCTTCAGGCCCTGCCAGGTTATATGAGAGTAGAACAAGAAAAAGTATCTTTTTGTTTTTTGTTTTATAGCCCTATAAATAATATAAACATGTTTAAAATGAATAATATTTACTCATTTTAAGTATGTTTGTATTTCCAATGCACAATATAACGTTATTATCGCAATTAAAAAACACTCGTTTTCCAGAGCAGGAAGTGACATCACGTTTTTTAATTTTTTTTTATATTTTCGTATTTCTCGGTCCGGGCTATACGCGATAGCGCTCTGAGTGCGCGTCACAGTTTGATCGCTGTATCCGTCACAGCCAATCAGTGCATAACGCGTTGTGCATTGAAATATGACTATTATGTTGGAATCCGGGCGCGATTTGAAGCGGTCTAGCCAGTAGCGTCAAGAATATCTGTAGCCGCATTTCGCGGAGACGCTCTCTGATTGGCCGACGCCAGTATTTTTTTCCGTAGCAGAATTTCACAGAGACGATCTCTGATTGGCCGAATCCAATTTCTAATGTTCCAATTCTAGGTTATTCCGGCTAGGTTGGTTCCTAGGTTGGTCGGTGGAGATAGTTGTGTTGTTGTGAGAATGATGCAGGCAGCTGTTTGTCTTAGACGAGCGTGCCGTGACTGCAAGTTCTTTAGACTGTTAAGCTTAGGCACTCTTTCAAAGTTGGTTAAGGTTAGAGTTTGTCTTAGAGCATGGCGATAGAACGCCAGGTAGTTTGCAGTCTGTTCGAGCGGAAATGGACAAAGGAATGTACTTGTGTTGTGCTAACGAGCTAACACTTGGCTAACAAGCTATATGGCGGATGTAGTCTGGAGACAGACTACAGTGGACAGTGGTCTGGAATACATCATCAGTGGATTATACACGTTTATCAAGCTCTCCTGCCCTGGACGTTTCAACTAAACAGTGAGTCTCTCTCTTTCTCTCTCTCTCTCTCTCTCTCTCTCTCTCTCTCTCTCTCTCTCTCTCTCTGTGGTTAACGTTAACGTTTGTAAATAGTTTTTTTTAGGAGCAGTACTGTTAGGCTACTGCTGGCCATTCATGAAGCGAGACATTGCTGATTGTTTATTTATTTTATAACACAAGACTATGACCACCAACTGCCTAGCCAGCCGTGTATCAATCTTGGATGCAATAATAACGTTACGTCGTTACCACACTGACTATGTCGATGGCTCATTGATTTAACTACTGCAGCTCTCTCGGATTGAAAATACGTGGATTATGGCTTGTTCAATATCGTCTATGTTTGAATGAATGAATGAATGAGAACTTTATTAACAGATTGCAGAATGGGTACAATACAGTACGGCTCAATACACACAATTGTTAAGGGGATGCAGACCAGAGAAAGACGTTTGTCTTGTTTACATCAGGGTCCCAGATTTTCGATTCATATCGATAGTTTAATAGCTAGCCTTGGCTCGTTTAACAATATGCAAAATATGTGTACAGCCCTGTACTCATACTGAAGTTATTCTTGGTATATAATAGGTCTGATTGTGTAACGAATCGATTCCACGTCGCGCTGTGTGTGAGAGAAAGAAGGAGAGTGTGAGAGATCTGCCTGTGTTTGGAGACGGGGCGAGTTTTGTTTCTAACTTTTCTATTTATATATTGTGTTTCAAGTTGTGAATTAGAGTCTAGACTATACTTTATTTGACTGGTTGTGTGTTGTTGTAGTAACAGCTGAGCGACTCGTTCATAAGAGCCGATTCATTGCCGTGAGCGTGAGTCGAATCGCTCATGTCTTGCCATGAGTCTGTTGCGTGATACTGTACTGTACATGTTTGCAAAATGTTTGGTATAGCGCCCCTAGTGGCGAGGTACCCACCGGCCGCCACTGACCATACCTGTTAAGCGCCTGTGACCATGATCATTGTTGGTTCAACTCACGGTTGCAGTGTTTGTTTTGGACTTTTCCTGACACAAAATGTAAATATATTACTTATACAAGATGTATTATATTACTTATCCTCTTTCTTAACATATTGAGTGCCACGCCCCTTCCGGGAAGTGACCTGGCCTTGCCGTCCATTAACCCCATGTAAACGTAGTTGTAGTTTGTAGAGCTAAACCTATATTTTATAGTAGGCCCCCTATTAGCTATGGGTCTAATAATGCTGTCGAGTGTCAGTGATTTGCTTCCAGTCAACGTGCAAAAAACTGATTCTTTTTTCATCCGTACATTTCCGTTTTATACCGTTTTGAATATGAATATAGTTTGGGTGCTTCTGAGTCATTCCAGGAAAAAGACGCGAAAACAGCGTTTTTGTGTAATTCAATAAACACGTTGTCATTTTTCGCCTGATTATAGAATCTTCCTGAAATCAACGCTAGATCATCATTATTATCCTTCCTCGTGCAAGCATGCAATGTGGTTTAGACCGGCGCGCCCCCCCCCCCCCCCCCCCCTCCTGCACCCAACGGCACATAGCCACACACATAAAACACAGAGGCAGCATTGATTGGGGTAGAAATAAATATCAGATCAATGATCAAATTTATATATAGTGTTATTTTTTTTTTATTTTTTATCCTCTCTTTCTCCGATTTTTCTCAGTTTTCTCCCTGTCCCAAGTTGTTGTGCCAATTCCTCCCCTCCCTACCTGGTTGTTGTGCACATGTTCTCCTACTGGTCGGTACAAGGGAACCCTAAAGTCATCCGCACGCTTCCTCCGACACGGTTGGCGACAGCCAGTGACTATTTTTTTAACCTGGCAGCGAGGACTCTCATTGGTGAAGCGTAACGCGTGGGAGGTCACGCTGCCTTCATCAAGTCCTGCCTCCGCTGAGCAAGCGCCCAGACCTGAACTGTAGGCGTCGCTGTCCACAACGCCAGATTCCCACCCATGACTTGCCCTCCCCCTAACCCAGCCAAACGGGTTAGTATAACGATCAGCCCAAGCCCCAAGCAATGCTGACTCCGGGAGTCGAGACCGCAGCCTCTTGCATTGGTGACGAGCGCAATCTCCGCTACGCTACCTGACCGCTATATATATAGTGTTCTTACCTTGATCTTGTGGGATATTTTGGATATCCTGAAGAAGATGGTTCTCAGTCAACCGAGGTTCAGTTAATAACAAGGTTTATTAACTGGACAGATAGAAATATACATAGTACATAGAGAGAATGGCTGAGGCTCGCGTCCCAGGTGAGGGGGGGGACACAGGATAGGGGAGAAAGGGGAGGGGAATGTCTTTACATGAGGGAGTTGGGGAATCATTATATTATTTTTTCTCTTCATAATGTGGGTGAGATTAATATATATAATATACCAGGATCATTTGGAACAGGTAAAATATTGAAAAGTGAATATACATGGTAAAAGAATGGGATCGATGTAATCCATCGGTTATCAGATACTGAATGAAATAGAAAACAATTAAAATAATGAACATTTTGGCCAATGTGATCTGTTGGTTTACCGGATTATTGAATGAAAATCATTTTAAAACCTTGATCTGGTGGTAGGCATAACAGTTTAAAATAGAATTATTTACATACATGATTCATGACATGATTGACTGGATTGAGGTCTGTGTGTTATTTTGATATCAGATGTGGGAAAAGATATCACCCTTTTCTTTTATTAATAATGGTCTGATTTACCCGCTCAAATACCTATATCAATGATTGGTCCTCAACTCTGATATCAAACAACAAATAACATAATCATTAGAAGCTCTGGTTGTGCCTATCTTGGCTTGGCACTTACCTCTAGTCATTCATGTTGTGAATCAGACATTTAAGTGTTAACTATGTGTCTTCATGATAATATCTATGGGAGCTAAGATCATGGTTGTACACATACAAACATAGTAATATTTACAATAGACATTACCTTTGTGGCTAATGTGTATAAAGAGAACATTAAAAATAAATGATATAACAGATGATTATGCTAACTGTGTTAACATCACATTCTTAGTTCATCATTTTCCAGATATATGTTAAAGGTGCTATGCATTATAAATGTCATTTTTCAGTCTCTAGCATTGTATTATAGTAATAGGAGTTCGTATCAATGTGTTTTTGGGCCTAAATACTATATTGGCGAATTCCTCAGCTACAGCCCATCCCCTCTTTGCCTCTAGTAAATCAGGTCATGTTGATTTGACGACCTGGTGCACGTCACAGGGCGCTGTTTATAGCGCACGGTGATGTGATTGGCTCTGTGGTTTTAGTAATGCCCGCCTCCATTCTTGCTACCTGCAGGGTGGTCCGGGTGGAAGGTTTGTCCAGAAGATCACTAATCAGCTGAAGCCTGATGCGGTTCCCTCGGTCTTCGACAGACAGACCGGCGTTAGCTCTCGGGACTCGGGAGCGATCGCTAGCTACTTAGCACCAGCCGGGGCCGGCGTTAGCAACCGGGAGCGTCGTTGAGCATTCAGCCTGCTGGCTACCTAGATCCACTTCAACCAGCGTCGCGGAGCATTCAGCCTGCTGGCTACACAGCTTGTCGGTGTGCTGGAGCCTCTGCAAGCTAACGTTAGCTGGCTACACAGCTTGTCGGTGTGCTGGAGCCTCTGCAAGCTAACGGTAGCTGGCTCCAGGCTATTAGCACATCGACAAGCTGCTGGAGCTCCCGACGCTCGGCTGGTTGAAGTGGATCTAGGTAGCCAGCAGGCTGAATGCTCCGCGACGCTCCCGGTTGCTATCATGTGCAGGTCCTCTTCTCAGACCTGTGTGGCAAAGCACTGCACACGCATCATGCAAGCTACACATCGCTGCATGTTGATCAATGGTGGCCCACTCGGTGCATCACAGTGGGCTACTATTGTGCTAACAACAACCGCGGTGTCCGGCTTGTCGGCCGGCATGAGTGCTCGATTTGGGGTGGTTCTCTCCTCCTTGTGTGCCCCCGTTCTCGCGGGTGTCCTGCCGGGGAGCTTGTGGACGCGACAACAGCGGCGGCCGTAGCGTTAGTTAGCTCATAGCTATTGTGTACCACTAGCGTTACGGCGGGCTCGAGCACCCTACGGCTGCCGCCGTTGTCGCGTCCATGGGCTCCCCGGCAGGGTACCCGTGGGGACGGGGGTGTACAGAGAGGAGAGAACCATTTTGTGTCGGGCGTGCATGCCGGCCAGCAAGCCGGACGTCGGGATATGTTGTTAGCACAATAGCTACCAAGCTAAGCTATGTTAGCTTCTAACGGTGTATACACAATATGTACAACGACACAATGATTTACATTATTACAAATATGGTAACGTGGTTGTGGCTTTTACAAATAGTGGTAACATATATATAGATAGACAGTACTGCTACATCTCTATATTTATGACATACCATATTTGTATTGCTACAGTACTGCTCAGTACTGCTATGATGGAGACCAGAGAAAGACTTTCGTCTTGTTTACATCAGGGTCCCCCAATTTCAATTCATGGTAACATATTATATATATATAGATAGACAGTACTGCTACATCTCTATATTTATGACATACCATATTTGTATGTAACCTGAAACCTAATCTCTGACGGGGAGATGGGCGGAGCTATTTGGTGGGTGGCTGTCACTCAAAGTCTGGGTGGAGCCAAGCCAATAATAGCCTGCTTTCATGAGGCTGAAAAATGCTGGTTTTGAGTACAAGATTAGAAATATAAAACAATGATTATTTTTGGAATAAAAATTACAGATGTGTTACATAGACTCACAGGAAGTGTGTAAAGTTGCCCAAATAGTGCTAGGAATAGCAGTGCATAACCCCTTTAAATTTGTGATACAATTCTTGTTTGTGAAGGCATGAATCTGACAGATGTTGCTTCGCTGTTGACAAGCTGTTCTCTGCCAGGGGTGCATCCTTCTGTGGTGGTCTTGATGTGTGTTGAATGTATCGTACATTCAGTTGATGTTTCTGTGAGTCTGTCGTGTGGCAGCGCCAGACAGTAAGACAGTAATCTAAAAAAAATAATATAATGTGCTAGGCCTGTTTTACTGCAAGTGTTAGGCGTTTCTCGTGTGTTCAGGTCGCCATCCACTCCTTGTGTATCTCGTCAAAGGTCACAGGGTTATTGGGAGTGGTGGAGTGGCCGTCCACGGGGACGCTGTAGATTCCCCTCCCGGAGCCTGTGTTGCGCTTCATCTGTCGCTGTGCTTACGCTTGGCCTTCATCAGGCCCAGAGACATGGCGGAAGGGTGTTCTTGACCGTGCTGTGTTGGTCGGCCTTCCGTTCCTCGTTATCGCGGTACCACTTAGTGGAGGGCGAAGGTTTGCCTGTGTAGTGGCCAGTCAGTAGGACGCTCTCTCTCACACGGATGGTGGAGATACACAGCGTTTGCCTTGGTTTGTCGTAGGCTGTCGGGGTGGCGCAGCATGTCGTCCTTTCTGTCTCTGCTCCCCTTCCTTTGGGGACGTCTGTGTTGTGTGGGCTGGTGGTTCTCCCACGGTTGTTGTCGTCGCCCTGGTTGTGTCCGCAGCTCCATGGCGTTGTCCTTCGTGGTCCTTTGCTGTTGTTCGTGGTTCAGGTCATGCATCGTCTCACTCGTCCTGTCCTCTCACCAATTTATGATCTGAGGATGATGAAAACTGCCTTAGAAAACCTCCTCACATAAATGATTCAACGCCTTTCTGCTAAAGAAGAAAATCATTTAGGGTTAATTCAATTCATAGTTTTTTTATTGTGTAATACCATTATGCATGTTCTTTATTTTACTTACCATTGAGTCGATGCATCTTCGTACTAACCTGTCCTTAACTGTGTTTGGGTCGTGACTTCTCTGGTTCTCTTCACATCTAAGTGTGGCTCATCATAATTTAGCATGTGGAAAAAACATAAAATCTATGCAGCCAGTTATTTTGCATGAAAAAACAATCATTAGTTTTCTCATCTACTCTTGTAGCATTAATTCAATTATCCTATAATATATCATGTGCATTTTTTGCAACTGATAAAAATAAATCCCTAACTAACCTTAATGTCATGCACGTGTCCTAATAAACTAACCTACACTGTACCACTCGACACTTTGATGAACATTGTTTCTCAGCTGATAGAGTTGTGCCCTTCCTGATGTCCTGTCACATAGAACCTGTAAGTCGCTTTGGATAAAAGCGTCAGCTAAATGACCAAAGTAAATGTACATCTTGTTGATAATCATTGTGTACCCCTTGGCGGTTTGATATTTGCAGTCATGGAAAGTATTTGAAATAGCAAGGAGTTATTGGTTATAAGCAGAGAATAGAAGGAGGAGATTGCAAGTTAAGTTGTTTTCATCATTGATCCTTCATCTCTGGCACTTCTACTTTGTCTGGTTTTATTCAGAAATAATATCTCTAATTTGTGTGCCTTCTTGAAAAGAGATGATGAAAACAACTGGTTAGTTATTCTGTTAGTATGGGAATTAGGTAGACTTTCATGACTGCAACATCATCACCTGTGTCTAATTCATGTTAAATAAATGAACAAGGGTATGTTCATTTTAAAACATTGCATTCCTGCTATACTAAGTTGAGTTTCTAGGTGTGGTCAGAGTCCTCTCTGCTATTTGCATTGTCTTTCAGCTCCAAATCGTCCTCAGCTGATTTTCGTGTTCAAATGTAGATTATTTTGGGGTCTCAATTTACATGACTGTAGCTGGTCTCACTCTGTGTCCTGTCTGTGTTCAGATGCAAATCATTGGAGTTTCAGTCTTTTGTGATACAATTTGAGTGTCTGCACTGTTCTGCACCTCGCCTCAGAGCCAAATCTGTCTGCCTCTTCGGTTTCTGCAAACACAAAACATGTTAATTTTCCACTTTTATTTTGTTGTCCTCTGGGTGAATTCTCTTTGACTGTCTGTGTGCTCAACATACAATACATATCTCATCACTGTTACTGTGGAAAAGAGGCATGATTTGGCCTCATCTAAACATTATCTGCAATTATTTATTATTTCCAAAGAAAGGTTGTTGTTATTCTTTCTTTAGCGTTTAGATCTTGTTGATCTAAACCTCTTGTGTGTTACTCATAAATTGTTTCTGCTTGGGGGGCTGTTTTACTCTATAGTTTGTGTCCAAGTAATCTAAGGTTATAACGTCTAATCTACTGTTGCAGAATACGTTATATTTGATGCATGCTTCTCTATGGTACTCCGTATCAAAACAGAGATGTGGGAGTTAAAACATACACTGTTTTAAAATAGAAATGATTTGTTGGATAGTTGTAATTCACAGTAACTGATATTATTTGTGTCATGCATCATCAAGGTTTGTTTCATACTCACCGGACAGCTGTTGTGATGACGTCATCCTCATAGTTGTGTTCAGTTATTGAATACCCTTATAACTTACCCCCTTTTGTGTTTATGTGTATCTTCAATCTAATAGTGGTTCTTGAGGTTGTAACACGCTACGTGTCGTCAATGCAATGCTTGGCTCGTTTCTCCAGATACTACACATGGATTTCATATACCCTCGGCCTCGGGCATATAAAACTTGACGTTAGCCCATGGATAGCTTCATATCAAAATCATAACTTCATGGCGCACACCGTATGACGTCATCGCTCCAAGCGACGTCCATGCGTTCCCATTCACCTCGGAAATAACGCTTTGCAATCCATGCAGTACTTTTCCGCGAGCTCTCAATAGCCTGGAATTCACCTAAAAACCAGCGTTTTCTAACCGAATGAACGAGCCTGTGCATCATATGCGATTCCATGTGAAACGTAAACAAACAGACAAGAAAAACGCGATATCAGACAGTTTTTATCTTAACACTTTCTATGCCACTCATGAGTTTTCTCGGAATTATTAATATCACGTTGAAAGCCACTCACGAGATTTCTCTGATAATTTTTTTTTTCTTCTGAAATCATATTGCATCACGCGAGCCTACCCTAGTCTACCCGAGAGCCGCCGGCGATCAGATGTGGAAAAAAGCGCCCCCTATCGTCTCCCAGATGACATAAGGGATTTTGGAATGGACTCAATGAAAATGGATGGGGAAAAAAATCCTGTACTCCACATTTTCCAGTCCAGTGATGCAGCCGGGGTTACCACAGTTCATTCTGGAGCATCTGAGCCCCGCGGAATCATGTGTTCTACTGTACACACGTTGGATCTATACACTTTTCGAATGGTGATCAGGAATTGGAATATACGAGTTGGATACCATCTGATGTCAGGTAAGGAATCTATGTTATCAGTGTTAGGATAATCAGACTCATTTTGATGAAGATATAAGCTGTTTTGTGAAATGTCCTCTATCGGTTTCACTGTAAAAATCCAAGAGGAAATGAACAAGGCTGTTATCAGCGCGCGGCTCGAATGGGCATGCATGTACGTATAATATTGATCATCTAGCGTTTATTTGAAAACGATTCATAAATAGGCCGACAAATATCAACGTTCTGGAATATTCCAGTAAAAGACGATTATTACAGAATGGCCCAGAATGGGCTGTTTTTTACCTCAAAACTGGTGCTTTTCAAAATGCTCTCAAACGGAAATGAAGCGATAAAAAACCAATCTGCCTTGACAGCACTGACACATAGCCATAATTTAAAACATAGATTAGGCAATATTAAGGTTAACATTGGCGCCGATAGTGGCATTCAAGCACTAACTCTGGCGCCATCTGGTGGCACTGAAAGTGTTAATAAAGCAACGCAACGGGTTGTATAATACTGTGCACAGACAAACAAACAATAATACATAAAAGATAACGTGTGTGTATACCTGATCTGTATCGGATCGCTGTTCATTTAATCGACCAGCACCATGCTGCGATAAGGCTTTTATACCCTTGATATACACTATACACCATTATTAACGCATAACGACCGAACCTGAACTTCGAAATTTAATAGCGCTATATTAGATTCAATATACCATAACCAACACGTCACGGTCTCGAAACACGCGACTAATGTCCCGTTTAATGTAGGACACGTCCTACCGGGACGTCCCGTTGTTATACTCGAAAGTCATGGAAAAAAGAGTATACGAACAGATCGAAAAGTACCTTGCAGAAAAAAATCGAATCTACGAATTCCAATCTGGCTTCAGAACATCCCACTCCACTGACACATGCCTTCTCTATTTGAACGACCACATCAAACAAGAGGTGGACGCGGGCAAATACTGCGGCATGGTCATGCTGGACCTACAAAAGGCCTTCGACACTGTCAATCACACCATTCTGATTGACAAGCTAAAAGCAATTGGTTTTGATAGTCTATCAGTGAGCTGGATACAATCCTACCTGGAGGGGAGAGAACAGATGGTGGAGGGAAACGGTACCCTATCCCCCCCCCCTCACAGTGAGCTGTGGTGTTCCACAAGGAAGCATACTAGGACCGCTACTATTCCTAATTTATGCAAATGACATGTCGTCAGCTTGTGACTGCAACTTGTTCCTGTTTGCGGACGACTCAGCCCTGCTGATCTCTGACAAGAACAAGTTACAGGTTGAAAAAGCCCTCAGCTCGGAACTAGGCAAAATCTGCATATGGCTCGCCGACAACAAACTATCATTACACATGGGCAAAACAGAGTCCATTCTCTTCGGTTCAAATAACAAACTCAGCAAGACCGACGGCTTCTCGGTTACAGTGGGTGACAATATTGTCACAAGGAAAGATGAAATTACCTACCTGGGTTCCATCCTAGAGGCTAATCTTTCCTGTGACAAAATGGCATCCAATAAATAAAAAAAGTCAACCAACGAACTCGATTCTTGTACCGGATCTCCTCTCTGGTAAACAAGAATACCCTGAAGACTCTAGCAGGAGCACTCATTCAAGGGTACTACGACTATGCTTGCACCTCATGGTACCAAAGCACCTCAAAGGCACTAAAAAACAAATTACAAACATCTCAAAACAAGCTGGTCAGACTACTGCTTGACCTGACTCCTAGAACCCACCTCACCCCTGCCCACTTTGACAACCTAGGATGGCTTAGAGTAGACGACAGAGTACAGCAACTTGCAATGGGCCTGGTCTACAAGATACACTACGCGACCAAGGTACCCATGTACATGTCAAAATACTTCCCAACGGTCAGTGAATACCACGATCACAACACCAGAGGGAGCTCCACAAATGTTAAACCCAGATTCGGCTCAAACAAGGGACTAAACACGTTTCGCAATTATGCCACATCAATGTGGAACGCCCTACCCAAAGCTGTAAAGGAATGTGAATCACTACCCACTTTTAAAAACACTCTCAAAGAACACCTACGGGAGACTGAAATTCGAAACTGGCCCCTAAAAATGTCCTAACCTAGTTGTACAGTAAATTACCAAGTATGGCTTTGTCAGTATTCCAATGTACAGTGTACAGTGTCCCAGGTGATCAGCTGAATGACCCAGGTAGCGACCTGGAATGTTGTTGCGAGGAGCCTTATATAGTTAAAAGGGGGGGGGGGGGGGTGTGGTCCCATTTGATAGGTCAAATGGGTGGGGGGGGGGGGGGGACACAGGATAGGGGAGAAAGGGGAGAGGAATGTCTTTACATGAGGGAGTTGGGGAATCATTATATTATTCCACAATCTGATGTAATGCAAAAAAAATAATCCAATTATCTGATTGCCATTCCAGTTATCCACAGCGATCCTGTCTCCGATGTTGTTGGGCATTGCAACATGAACAGGTGGGCGGGGTCAGTTGTCCAAACCATCCCTACAAGCGTGTGTTTTGCCGGAGTGTTTAGGACCCACCCCCGCGCCGCAGCTCGGTAGAGAAAAGAAACTACCCTGTTCCTAATGGAGTGCAATAATGTCCGAAGGCGTTAGAGGGCGGTATAAGACCGTCTGCCAGCTCAGACACACTCAGAACAGTATGCACAAGGTGCCCCGCTGAATTATGAATGGCAATAGCGATTAAAAGAAATACAGTGAGAAAAACGTAGATCTACGTTTCCGGCACTCAACGGTTGGGCGACAGAAACGTAGTTCTGTTTCATTCAATCAATCACTGTGCAGATTGATTGAATGACATTTTTATTAACAGATTGCAGAATGGGTACAATACAGTACGGCTCAATACACACAATTGTTAAGGGGATGCAGACCAGAGAAAGACTTTCGTCTTGTTTACATCAGGGTCCCCCATTTTCAATTCATAATGAATTTCAAGTAAGGGTGCAACTTGCTCCGTGCAATCCATTCTTTGTGGATCTAGCCCTCAGAGTGTACAGTGACAAATCAACGCAAATCTTTTTGGGTACACGTTACCTCTTGGCTATAACTTTGGAGCTGGAAGGCCTGCCCCCACCAGCAAGCATTCTTAGTACCTGTGCCATGCACACTGTATTGAAAAGGTGAGGAGAAGACACTACAGTTCAGATGCCATCATGAAGATAAATTACAGCTGTCCCAGTCTGAAATTATGTGATGAGAAGGTCCAGGTTTAAATGGGAACTCCTCAACAGGAACCCCCCCCCCCCCTCCCCCTTTATAAGGCTTATATAAGGTTTTATAAGAGTAGAGAGGATCATGAATAATGCAACTGTCAGATTGGCTGTCTGTATCCCAGCATGCACCTTGTCACATATCAGGACCACTCTGCAACACTTTACTGCTGCATAATGGTCCCATCCCTCTCAGTCCTGATGGCAGAACGGACTGAAAATCTGGTGATCCGGCTGATTATATCTCAATCGTCTTGTCCGGGACCATTAAAAGCGTTCATCTAGATCTGTATTGGTCATTAAAAATGAAGGATTGTACCAATATTGACCTGTGAAAACATGGAGATTTAACAGCGAAGATCTGTATCAGCGGTGGAAGGTGAAATCTGCAATAAGCCGGCGTTTCTCTCCCATGGGAAAGGGGCTGAGAAACAAAACGACCTTCGAAACAGTTATTGGTAATGAATCGCCTAATTAGCTCTCGTTGTAATACGTCTGAGGCCACTTTTCAGCATGACAAGGCTTTATAAGTTAGGAGAATCAGAGCGGGTGCGCCGTGCACAGCTCTTCCTCCAGGCTGCAGCCAGAGCAGGAACTATAACCTTCAAGATCAAAGCAATCCAGCAGCACACCAGGGGTGTTCAAATCCACTTTTGTTTATTTGCTATACATAACATTTTATGTAGAGTAATAATACAAACAAATTATAATTTATTTTTTGTATTATCTTTATTATCCTTTTTCCGTTTTTCTCCCATCCCAATGTTAGTCGTTATGCCAATTCCCAATCCCCTTCCTGGTCGTTGTGCACTCTACCCCCTACCGTCGGTCTGGGAGGGCAGAGACTATCACATGCTTCCTCCGACACATGTGTATCCAGCCCACCGCTTCTTTTCACCTGGCAGCGCGGACTCTCACTGGGGGAGTGTAACGTGTGGAAGGTCACACTACCTCCCCCAGATCCTTCCCTCGCTGTGCAGGCGCCCCGACCGAACTGTAGGAGTCGCTGTAGGACGACCAGGACCCACCCCACCGGCTTTCCCACCCGCTGACACTGCCAATTGTGTCAGAATGGACGGTCGACCAAGCCGGAGGTACCGCAGCTGGATTCGATCCCACTGTCTCTGCGGTGGTAGACAGACGCTTAGTCCGCTGCACTACCCGGCCGCCCATACAAACAAAATTAAATAATAATACATCCACAGAGCTTTTAGAAAGGTGCGGAATAAAAGTATTACTCCCCGCCCCCAAAAAAATAAACATTAACTAAAACAAAGGAGCAAACAACGTGATTCTCATCATGTTTCGAACCTAAGGAACCTTTTTTTAATAATTTTTTATATGAATTAAAGGTGCGATAGATCACATTCAGCCACTAGATATCCCCCTAGAGCACCAGCATGTAATTTATCCAATCAGGTGCATTCCACGTGGGGATATGGGAAGTAGGTAGGGGATACATGCACGCAACATTCCTTTCGGACCTGCCAATTTTTTTTTTATGATAAATCCATGAATCAATATTGTTTTGGGAGGGAAAGCAATACTTTTATTTTTCCACCCTTCTAAAAGCTCTGTGCATGTATTATAAAAAATACAATAAAAATATTACTCTAGGTATAAATGTTATCTATAGCACCTTTAAATTATAATTTTTGTTTTGTCTTTGTGTTATTCTATATGAGATATTCAGATGATCCAACCTCTTAAGAGTGAGGAGAAGACACTACAGTTCAATATGAAACATCTAGCTAAGAGTGAGGAGAAGACACTACAGTTCAATATTAAACATCTAGCTAAGAGTGAGGAGAAGACACTACAGTTCAATATTAAACATCTAGCTAAGAGTGAGGAGAAGACACTACAGTTCAATATTAAACGTCTAGCTAAGAGTGAGGAGAAGACACTACAGTTCAATATTAAACATCTAGCTAAGAGTGAGGAGAAGACACTACAGTTCAATATTAAACATCTAGCTAAGAGTGAGGAGAAGACACTACAGTTCAATATGAAACATATAGCTAAGAGTGAGGAGAAGACACTACAGTTCAATATTAAACATCTAGCTAAGAGAGAGGAGAATACACTACAGTTCAATATTAAACATCTAGCTAAGAGAGAGGAGAAGACACTACAGTTCAATATTAAACATCTAGCTAAGAGTGAGGAGAAGACACTACAGTTCAATATTAAACATCTAGCTAAGAGTGAGGAGAAGACACTACAGTTCAATATTAAACATCTAGCTAAGAGTGAGGAGAAGACACTACAGTTCAATATGAAACATATAGCTAAGAGTGTGGAGAAGCCACTACAGTTCAATATTAAACATCTAGCTAAGAGTGAGGAGAAGATACTGCAGTTCAATATTAAACATCTAGCTAAGAGTGAGGAGAAGACACTACAGTTCAATATGAAACATATAGCTAAGAGTGTGGAGAAGCCACTACAGTTCAATATTAAACATATAGCTAAGAGTGTGGAGAAGCCACTACAGTTCAATATTAAACATCTAGCTAAGAGTGAGGAGAAGATACTGCAGTTCACATCATGATCTCCCTGGGTGTTCTCATTTCAGTCAGAAGAAGCCCAAAGCACAACGTGTAATGTGCTTGTTTTCACCTGTGTTACAGGTCGTTCCAGGACCTGTCCCGGCAGATGGACGTGGATTACGGCACGGTGAGGGACTCTGCCGTCTACGACTATTTCAGGAATAAAGGAACAAACTCTCTGGAGCAGGACAGCACGTACGCAGAACTCTGGAGGACCATCAGCAAGAACAACGGACTGGACTACTGCGTCTCCAGCCCCTCAGAGGGCATCCGCAAGGTACTCTGAGGTGGGGGTTGGTTGGGTGGGATAGATTTGTTATATTTATGTTTAAAATACCCCCAAAAATACCAAAACTGATGTATATTAAGAAATACTCAGACAAAGGTATTGAGAGTCCAATATGACTTTGAGTTTACAAAAAATTCTAACACCCGAGCTGGTCCAGGCCAAAAATTACTACTAACAACAATTGAACATACAATCATATTTATAGGTTTGAATAGGCTAAGACTGGTCCTTAATGCAAAAAAGACCAAGTACATGACCTTCTCTCGCTCTCGAGCTAATACAGCTGTCCCCCCGATTCTGACACTGGAAGGGACATGCCTTGACAAAGTAGCATCCTATAAATATCTGGGCATATGGATTGATGAAAAGATGGCCTTTGATGTTCATATTGGGAACCTACTGAGAAAACTTAGACCTAAACTGGGCTTTTTCTTCCGGTTAAAGAAATGTTTCCCGTCTGAAGCCAGGAAGAGAATTGTGCAGAGTTCCTTTCTGCCTGTATTAGACTATGGCGATGTAATCTATATGCATGCTCCTTCCTCCCTGCTTAAAAAGCTGGATTCTGCGTACCATACTGCCATACGTTTTGTAACAGGTGCAGGCTCTCGCACCCACCACTGCACTTTGTATCAGTCATTAGGATGGTCCTCTCTGTACCAAAGAAGACAATCACACATGTTGATTTTTATCCTTAAGTCATTGCTAGGTAAGCTGCCCTTATATATCTCCAGACTTCTGTCCTTTTATACTTGCTTTTTTAATACCAGACGAGCAGCAAATGGGATGCTGTTAAATGTTCCTTTGATGCAGTCAGAGCTTGGTAAAGCTGCATTCTCCCACTATGCTCCCTTTTTATGGAATACGCTGCAAGTGAAACTTTGTCTACAGGCACTTCCTACTGTGAATGCTTTTAAAGGTATGCTACGATTAGCCCTTTATGAAACATGTAACTGTTTTACCTGATGCTATTGTTGATGTGATTATGCTCCTTGCCACTGCACAAATGACCCTCTGTATTTATATTTGAATTGTATGTTTTTTGTTTAATGCCCTGTTTTATGTTGAAACTTGTTGTGTGCTGTGTTGGTCAGGACTCCCTGGAAGAAGAGATCTTGTATCTCAATGGGACATTCCTGGATAAATAAAGGATAAATAAAATAAAAAAATTAGCTCCTTCCCTTCCCATGAGGTGTAACTATCTACAGTGATTGAAATGTCATGTTGGGCTCCAAACTTGAAAAGTTAGTTTTATGGTGTAAGAGAGAGAGAGTGATTTCATCACCTCGAAAGCCCTGTTTTTCTAAAAACAACAGGACTTTTGAGGTGATGAAATCACTGCGCCCAGGCAGCAGTGGTTCGGCAAAGAATTGTTCAGAGTATATGTCTTCTTAGAAAATGAAAATATCAAATAATTTTTTTTGTTATTTCTCCACGTGGTAAATACACAGGTCATAACATGTTTACAGGAAAGTTTTGGAGTTGTATTTGGAGTGTATTTCGTGACTGTTGGGAAGTAGGCTACACTGGCACACCTACATCCAGTGAATGATGCTAAGCTAGGCTAACGGTGCGGCTGTTCCCTAAGCCCCTAATGCATGAACAGAGAAGAAAAGGGTATGTATCTGCTTGTCTAACTCCAGGGTAGATGGCAAATGAGCAAATTTCCCATGAAGTTGGCGTGTTCCTTTAAGTAAATTCTATAACAAATACTTCTCTACTTTTACTTAAGTAGAATTTGAATGGAGGACTTTTACTTTTACCAGAGTACTTATTTATCTGGGTATTTCTACTTTTACTTAAAGGGGAACTCCACTTTTTTTGGAAATTAGCTTATTTAACATCTTCCCTGGAGTTAGACAAGAAGATGCATACCTTTTTTGTCTCTGTGCGTGCATTTTAGCTTTGGGAATAGACGCTCCGTTAGCATAGCTTAGCTTCATCACTGGAAGTGAGGCAGGACAGTAGCCTTACAGTGCCTTACAGTGTATTGCAAGGTCTGACATTGACCAAACTTGATATGCATGACCTTGGTGGGCTCTAGGTCAACTCCTGAAAAGGGGGTCAATGTCAGACTTTGCAATCAAAAGTTAGGGGGCTAATAACCCTTGCCATAATTTCAGTGCGCCCCCTAACTTTTGATTGCAAGGTCTGACATTGACCCCCTTTTCAGGAGTTGACCTAGAGCCCACCAAGGTCATGCATATCAAGTTTGGTCAATGTCAGACCTTGCAATACACTGTAAGGCACTGTAAGGCTACTGTCCTGCCTCACTTCCAGTGATGAAGCTAAGCTATGCTAACGGAGCGTCTATTCCCAAAGCTAAAATGCACGCACAGAGACAAAAAAGGTATGCATCTGCTTGTCTAACTCCAGGGAAGATGTTAAATAAGCTAATTTCCAAAAAAAGTGGAGTTCCCCTTTAAGTAAAGGAACTGTGTACTTCCACCACTGGGAAAGACCGTTCATCACTGCATACAACTTGGTTTAATCCAAACGTCTATTTAGAAACTTGAAATAAGACATTCGGGGATGTCTGTGACTTTTCCCTTTGCCGTGGTGTGTGTTATCAGCTGCACAAATAATAATTATAAACTTTATTTGTATAGCACCTTTCATACAAGAATTCCAGCTCAAAGTGCTTCACAGCAGTAAAAAAGACAAATGAGCACAAAATTGGCAGATCAAGAGCAATGCTTAAAGTCCAGATGTAAATTGTTGCATATAATTAGCATACAATTAGCATGAATAGACAGCAGCAAAATAGACAAAGTCAAGATAAGGCATAGAACATTAAATCACATAGTTTTTCATATTGGGATCTAACATCTTAACATGCCTCTTTGTTTACTGTTTGATTATCACTGATACACATAAAATAGACATAAAATCATAAAATTGGCAGATACACATAAAACTAGGGATGCTCGATATTGGCTTTTTTACCGATACCGATATACCGATATTGTCCAACTCTTAATTTCCGATACCGATATCAACCGATACCGATATATGCAGGGTGTCCCCCCCCCCCCCCCCCCCCCCCCAAAAATGGAATAATTTCAGGTAATTAACATTACATATCTCTTGTTGTGGAATTAACACAACATTATGCATACTTTTGACAATAAATAAAATCAGAATTTGTTCCTACTTGCTTGCCTGGGCAAATAAAGGTTATACGATTTTTTTTATTTTTATTTTTTTTTTAAACCGATACCGATATTTTCCGATATCACATTTTAATGCCGATATCGGCTGATAATATCGGTAGGCCGATAATATCGGACATCCCTACATAAAACAACAAAGTGCTTCAGCACAGCAGTATTTTAAATGTTTAGTTTTGTCAGAGCTGTAAGTCTTTCTCATATACTCTGCATGTTCCCCCATTCTAAGGTGCATTATACAATGGCATGTAAATTTCTCTATTCTGATTGGCTGAAACAGTCAAGTTACACGTGGGTATTTGTTATTACCCCTGCTCTTGGTCCCAGGACCTGCCCACAACCGAATTACTATCACTCCGCCGTGCAAGTTTTTAGAAGTGAAAGCAAGATGGCGGGCAATAAACGTTACGAATGTATATGTTGACAGCGTCATAACGACTAAATGAAAAACGATTCTGTCACTGCGAATGTGTTAGTTTCTTACACAATGTTGGATTATGTAATTAGTGGGTCATGAGTGATTGTGGAACAAAATAAAAACCACGCAAATTGATTGATTGATTGATTAATTGCAATTTTTTATTTTTGTCTTTAGAGCAGGGCGATAGACCACCAGCCCTGATTCCAAACTCTAAGCATAACCAACTTCGAAAGAGGGCGACTTCGAAAGAGTCGCCAAGCTTAACCAGTTGGAAACAAGGCGGACAGTAATAAAATTTGCAATCAATCAATCAATCAATCAATTCAATCATCCACGCTCACTTAAAACAGCGCACCTCCCAGCTGCTTCTATAGAAAGTAGGTTAAAAATGTAATTCTCTCCTATAGGGCAAAGAAAACGTACCTACTTTCTAGAGAAGCATCTAAGAATGAAGTTCTATAGAAAGTAGGTTAAAAAAAAAAAATTGGATGTGTTAGTTTGTTGGATGTAATAGTTGAGAGACAGTTGGATGTGTTAGTTTGTTGGATGTCTTAGTTGAAAGACAGTTGGATGTGTTAGTTTGTGGATGTCTTAGTTGAAAGACAGTTGGATGTGTTAGTTTGTTGGATGTCTTAGTTGAGAGACAGTTGGATGTGTTAGTTTGTTGGATGTGTTAAGTTGAGAGACAGTTGCACTTCCGAGCTGCTTCCACACGGAGGCAACTGCTCTTTTGGGAACTACTTTTTCTGCGGATGGTTTTGTCAATAAATCTTCAACTAATGTGTGTTTATTGTATAGCAATAAGGTTGGATGACATCGGTCATTGTATAATTAAGCATTACATCACGCGCAGGAGTGGTTTGTGACCAATAAACCATGCCTAGGGGTGGTCGTTAGACCCCCCTAGGCATGGTTTATTGGTCACAAATCACGACTGCAAGTGATGTAAAGCTTTTATACAACTGCTAGATTCATCCAACCTTATTTCTATACAATAAACACACATTAATCGAAGATTTATTGAAAAAACCATCCGCCAGAAAAAGTAGTTCCCACAACTACAAAAAAGACAAGTTGCCTCCATGTGGAAGCAGCTTGAAGTGCATCCAACCAAACTAACACATCCAACTGTGTATTATTGGAATGATTGAGAGAAGTTGCCTCATGTGGAAGCAGCTTGAAGTGCATCCAACCAACTAACACATCCAACTGTGTATTATTGGAATGATTGATTGAAAATTTGATTACCAGATGCAGAATGGGTACAATACAGTACGGCTCAATACACACAATTGTTAAGGGAATGCAGACCTACTTTCCATAGAACTTCATTCTTAGATGCTTCTATATAAAGTAGGTAAAACAAATTAAAAAGTCTTCTTTGCCCTATAGGAAAAAAACGTTTTCTTCGCCCTATTCTTTTATTTATTTTTTTAAACCTACTGTAGAGGGCCTAAACTTAACCAGTTGGAAACCAAGCGTACAGTAATAAAATTAGCAATCAATCAATCAATCAACTCAATAGGCCATGCTCACTTAGAACAGCGCAGCACCCAGCTCTCTGACTATCCCCCGCGTTGCAGGCAGAGTGTGTGTGTGTGTGTGCGTGCGTGTGCGTGCGTGTGTGTGTGTGCGTGTGTGTGTGTGTGTGTGTGTGTGTGTATGTGTGTGGGGGGGGTGTGTGGCGGTCAGTGATGCCACAGATTACTTGTAAAAGTAATCCGATTACTGATTATTGATTACTCCTTTAAAAAGTAATCCAAGTTACTTTACTGATTACTTGATTATCAGAGTAACTTAGTTACTTTGAAAGTAACTAGGTTACGAAGTCGTCGTCGTTCCCCCAACCGTTTTTTTTAAACGCTTTATTGAAAGTGCATAAATTGTTTTTAACTTGTTTCTCTGCACATAACGTAAATTGTTAAACTAGTGCTTCAGCTTCTGTACCATCAAGTATGGTAAAGCAACAGTCTATGATGCTCACAGCATTAGAGCAGCCAGCCAGTGGTTTTACAAAACCAGTGTATATCCATTCACATTTAACAAATGCAGGCTGAACTATTCAATTATATCAACTGTAACTATTAAATTGTTTTTATAAATGTCTCTCTATAAACATACAATCAGTCTCTCTTTAACATGTAAAATCCTGAGCCACTGGGCGACAGTGGCTCAGGAGGTAGAGCAGTCGTCTGGCAATCCGGAGGTTCCCGGTTCGATTCCCACTCCTGGGCAGCGTGTCGATGTGTCCTTGAGCAAGACACTTAACCCCTAATTGCTCCCGATGAGCAGGCTGGCACCTTGCATGGTTGCCTCCACTGTCGGTGTGTGAATGGGTAATATGTAAGTAACAAATTGTGAAGCGCTTTGGATAAAAGCGCTATATAAAAAAAAAAGCAGCCATTTTGCTGTTTGGCTGGCCTCCGAGTCCTCCTGTACCATAGTCGAAGCGTCGGCTAGTGAATGAATGAATGAATGAATGAATGAATGAATGAATGAAAACTGTATTAACAGATTGCAGAATGGGTACAGTACAGTACAGCTCAATACATACAATTGTTAAGGGGATGCAGACCAGAGAAAGACTTTTGTCTTGTTTACATCAGGGTCCCCCAGTGTTGTGATTCCAGATGCTTTCAATGCAATTGGATGTGCTGTTTTTAGCGGTAGACAGTATTTTGTTTCCTCCGCATATGAACGTGAAGTAGTGACTGAGGCTATACGAGCGTTTTGGGATGGAAGTCTGAACAGAAACTCACTTTTAATTTTGCCAAGCGTTTTGGGGTGGAATTCTCCGACGACGGAGCCCTGCTGTCACACGATTGGCGCATATGTCACATGACGTGCTGTGAAGACCCGCCCTACTCTGCCTCTGATTCGCAGACTGTGGATGGGGAATGTGATTGGACCAAAGCAGATGTCACTCACAGACAGAGTGTCCAGTCACGCCGCGGGGACACATTCTTGTGTAACCCTTTCACTGCCACACTACGTCACTCCCAAAAGAAAAACAGCTCAAAATGTATTTTTGACTGTCGAAAACGAAATAAAATACTGCATTCCGCCTGCATTATGAATTTATGATGAGATAGTAACGAAATAGTAATGCACAGCCACTTGGACAAGTAACTGCAATCAGATTACTGGCTTTTAAAGATTAACGCGTTAGATTACTATTTTCGGGGGAAAGTAATCAGATTACAATAACGCGTTACTTAGTAACGCGTTACCGGCATCACTGGTGGCGGTGGGTGGAGACTAGAGCGAGCGCTGACAGTCGAAAGGAAAAAGAAATTGAAAAAAAAATCGCAAATTAATCCATCAATCAATCCGCGATTTTTCTTTTGTTACAGAATGATTCAAGACCCATCAATTACATCATCCAACATTGTTTAAACGACTAAGACATTCGCTGTGACAGAAGCGCTTGATATTTAGTCGTTTAGTCGCCATTAACATATCCATTTGTAAAGATTATTGGCCACCTTCTTGTGATCCGGCGGAGTGATGTGATGTGGGTCGGTTGTGGGCGGGTCCTGGGCCAGCAGCGTGGATTGTTGCCAATAAAGACGTGTAAAATGACTGTTTCAGCCAATCAGAATCGAGAAATTTGCATGCCGTTGTATAAAAGCCATTACACCACACGCAGTCGGCTGCGCCTCGGGCCTAACTACCACCCCTAGGCATGGTCTAATTCTCATAACCCACTCCTGCGCGTGATGTAATGCTTTATTATAGAACAATTTCAGTTCTGAATTACTTTACAGAACAGTTCTGAATTACTGAATTACAGAACAACAGCAATAATTACGTCTACTTAAGGTTTTATTAACACATCCGGACTGCCAATACCCCACTGTCCTTTAAAACAGCCCTCAAAGTGTGCGCACTCACTCTCTCTCTCACACACACACACACACACACACACACACACACACACACACACACACACACACACACAGCTCCAGTCATTGAACTGTTTTTAACAGCTGGGGTATCGCAATACTTTTCTAGTATCGGTGTATCGTGCAACCCTAGCGGTGACCAGTGGTGTTGTTAGTTATGGTGCTTGAGGCAGCTAGAATAAGCTCAATTTCTACTCAGACAGGGACACGCTGCTGTTTTACGCATTGCCTAATTATTCGAATAGCTCTCCATTACCATAAAGCAATTAGTCCAATTATAGTTTGCTTTTGTTTTTGAAGTGAGTTGTGCTTTGATGCCGTTGCTATACAATATCCACAAAAGCCGATGACAAAACCGTCATCAAGAGACATAACAGCTCCTCAGCATTACTCTGCCATTTACATGAGAAACGTCCCTGGATTGTCTCCACAGCCTCCAGACACGTTCAGTATGTACACATTTTAATTAGTGTTATTGTACTGTGTCTGGTGTTCCTCCGATACAACACTTCTTCTCAATTAGCCTCCAGTCGGCGTAACATCCTGCTAACCGCTTCCCCGTTTAGTCTGCCGCTGGTGTTTGTTTGGTTCCTTGTCTTCCTTTCACACGTTGGTACCAGCCTTTTGTTGTTGTTGGTTTGTTGAGTGTTTTCTGTGTCCACAGCGGGAGGAGAGAGCGGGGCGAGAGGACAGCTAGGACAGGACAATGACAGGCTTTGTTTCTATTTAAAGCATCTGAGAAAACAGCACCTTGGAAAATGATCAGAAGCAAACGACAAGAACAGGAGAGAACAGGCCTATCGGGGAGAAGAAAGAAAGAAAGAAAGAAAGAAAGAAAGAAAGAAAGAAAGAAAGAAAGAAAGAAAGAAAGAAAGAAAGAAAGAAAGAAAGAAATAAGCAAAGTGAAATAATGAAAGTGAGAGAGAGATGAAAGAGAGACAGAGAGAGAGAAAGATAGAGAGAATGAGACAGAATGAGACAGAAAGAGAGAGAGAGAGAGAGAAACAGAGAGAGGGAGAGAGAGAGAAACTATGAAAGAGTACCAACATGAATCTTCCGTCCCTGCTCCCTGTGATAAGTGTGAGTCAGCAGACAGAAAGAGAGAGAGAGAGATAATTAAAGAGTACCAAAAGAGAGAGATTTATTTTTTTTTATTTTAGAAAAACATTTATTTACACAATTCTCATTACAATGTACAATGTGTATGTCAATACAATTAAACAACTAACTACACATTATATCGGGCAACATGTGTCCCCATCACACTTAAAACCACATGAGATCTCACAATAAAAAAAATGCTAAAATACACCTGTCCTTCTGCAACACAACAAAAAAACATTGAAGCTCCACCCAAACAAAAAAAGTATCCATACTTCCATTCAACACATAATATGTCATCAAGAACAACATATGAGCAACCCAAAAGGGTCCCGTCAGTCCATTTGTGTCCGTTTTTATATCCAGCTCATGAAAAAAAATATCCCCTTCATCAGGACCTTCCGTTCCACCGAAATAATCCTGCAACAGGTATTGTTCCCCGACGCTCCGCGCTTCAGTCCAATCGTCCAGACAGACCCTGTTGTGACAGGCCGTCCTCAGCCCCAATAAAGAAGCCACTTCCTCTGACCCGGCTACATTCACAACATCTTTCAGTGTCATTGTCCCAACTGCTTGCAGACACTGTCCAAGCCCAGGTCTACTCCCTTCCTGAATGTCCAGCCGGGCTCCACACATCAGAAGCTCCATTATCATGGTAACATTATATTATCCAGTTTTCTGAGCTTCTGCACAATTTTTCTCAGTCTAAAAACTTCCTGGGAAGTGTACCCCCCATTGTTCTTCAACCTCATTTGAGTCCTTGCTGAAAAAATAAACATCTCTAAATCTTCAAAAAAATCTTCCACTTCTCAAATTTTTTGTTGTGTGCAGGAACTTCTGTATCTGCCTGACTGCATAAAAAAATGTCCGTTGTGAATCAGACACTTGAGAAGCATTTGGGAACTCATCTTCCTCAACACTTGAGATGTCATCCCCCCATTGTTTTTCAATCTCACCCCATTGTTTTTCAACCTCATCCTCGTCCATGCTGGACTGAGAGGAACCTGTGTCTTCTACACCCTCCTGACTCTCTTTGACCAAACTTGTCACTCCTTCCTTATCCTGAGAGCCCACCCCTCCATCACTTCCCACCACGTCATCCACTGTCTGACTGTGTACATTGTCCACCACATTCAACTTTTCCCCTATTACTTCACTTGTCATATTTTTTTTATTCCTTTTTTTACCCTGACGCGGTGTTGGGCTTGGAGGGACAAAAAAAACTCTGCTCTCCCCTGTTACCTCGCCACTTGTTGAAGGGGGGGCAGCATCTCTGATTCCCACCTCCTTACCTACACAACCACTGGTTGATGGGGGAACAGCGTCTCCCACCCCTCCCTCCTCTGTACCTGCACCACCCGCACCACCCCCTGTTACCCCACAGTCGCCACTAGTTGAGGGGGGGCCAGCTTCCCTCACTCGTCCCTCCTCTGTACCAAGGCTCTGCTCCGTACCTGCTACACCGGTTCTGTGGCCCTGCAGCTGTATACTATCTGCTGTGCTACTGACGGTCTGCAAAGGGACACTGTTTACATTGCTGACGGTCTGCAGCGGGACACCGTCTACACTGCCAACGGCCTGCAAAGGATCACTACCGACACTGCTGACGGTCTGCAGCGGGACACTGTTGTTGTCACTGCTCTCAGCTCTGCGCTGCCACACTCCGAGTTCTCCCTCCTCCACACCTGTGCTAAGCCCAGCCCCGCGCTCCTCCTGGAGCTGAGGCGGAGGTCGCCTTGCCCCTCTCCCCGCACAGTCTCGGGAAATATGCCCCTCCTCCCCGCACTTGAAACACTTCCCCGAATTGCCAGAACTCACAAAAACCACGTAATCAAACTCATCAACTTTTATCTTAAAAACCAACTCAAGCTCTTCTCCGCTGTTGTTTAGAACCATTAAAACCTGTCGCCTGTGTGAGACAACATGCTTTAAAAGCAGAGATTTACATCCCGACGACATTTTTCTTATAGGGGAAATTATCCTCCCATGTCGTGATAGTTGACTTATCAATAGTTCGTCACTGATGAACGGCGGAATGTTGGAAATAAAGACATTTCTGCCTGGTGTGGAAAGAGACTCCACAGCAAGAAAAAAAAACTCCACACTGATCCCTGATTGAACCAGTGTGTGCACCTTGTCCAATGAATCAAGAAAAATCACTACTCCTCCGTTCATTCTCACAGGTGATTTAATGCTTCTATGTCCGACAATATTTCCAACTGCCAAACTGCAGTTCTCTACTGACACATTAGGAACAGATATCTTAATGCCATGCTTTCTACCAATTTTGGAAAAATCCATATTGGCGTTTCACGTCAGCCAGCAACACAGCCTGGCCGACTGCCAAACAAACAAAACACTCCCACTTAAACCTATACACACCAAAACACACAGCAACCCAACACTACACTATAATACAATATCCCATAAACAAATTAACAAAATAGACAGATAAAGATAGAAAAAAACTTACTACACCTCCAATCTCCAACCTCTCCAATCCCTCCAATCTCATTCCCAGCATGCACTGAGAGAGAGAGAGAGAGAGAGAGAGAGAGAGAGAGAGAGAGAGAGAGAGAGAGAGAGAGAGAGAGAGAGAGAGAGAGAGAGAGAGAGAGAGAGAGAGAGAGAGAGAGAGAGAGAGAGAGAGAGAGAGTGTTACGATTCGGCATGACAGAAGGACCCAATATTATGCGGTTAGACAGTATAAAGGAGACGGTGGTTGCTCTTCTCAATGGTGTTCTTTTAATATAGAACTCAAGGCAGGAGCAAGGCAGGAATATATCTCATACAAAACAAAAGGCACAGTGGCGCTGGTGCTAACTACAAACACGGACTGAGATACGAAAACAAAGATGACAAAAACAGAATACTATATAATATCACTTACTGACTCTAAGTACAACAGCAGGGCAAGGCAGACGACAGCAAGGTACAAACGAACGGGTAACACGGAAGTATGACGCCACACAGGAAGTGGGAACAGGACAACCTAATATACGCAAACTAATTTACAATGATTACAAACGAACAACAGCTGGGGAAAGAGACACTAGAACTAATACAATACAAAATACAATACAACCCTCAAAGAACACACACAGGCTAAATACAAAACACAGAATAAGAATACTAACACAGAACACACCTAAACAGACAACACTTGTAATAAGGACACTAATTGCCACATTAGAACGTTATTGATTTGAACCACCAGTGCATTTTCTGCAGGTGACCGCTGGATGGCGGTATGACACAGCTGTCAACTCTCTGCCTGGGACATTCTCTCACCCAGGCATGAGTTGATCTTGGAGCGTTACAGAGAGAGAGAGAGAGAAAGAGAGAGAGAATTACAACAAGCCCTCGTGTTTGGTATGGTCATAGCTAAAAGGGTTATCCTGTGAGAGGAAATCAGTTTCCCCTTGCTCTAAAAATGGCTAAATTACATGGTTGTTGAAAATCAGTGGTGGACGAAGTACACAGTTCCTTTACTTAAGTTAAAGTAGAAATACCCAGATACATTTGTTGTAACTGAGGGGTACAATTCCCTGACTGTATTGATAAGTATGGTATCATTAAACCACTACCGCTTTATGTACTTTAACTACTGGCCATACAGTACACGATATCTAAATATGATGAACACTTTCCACAATGAAATCGGTTCCAGTCAAAGGTAATAATCAAATATTTAATGGAGCAAAAGGTACATAGAATATTTATCTTACATTTATCATTTGAATGCACTTGTAAGGCAAATGAGTACTCGTAGGCAAATCAACACTGAATGTCCAATCTCTGGTTACGCAGGAAGCAAGTATACAACCTGGCTCTTAGGGAATTACATCTATGGTACACTTAATGATATAGCGGGATATACTGGAGGGGGTCCTCCCGGTTGTAAGCCGGCAGGGGGGGTAGGAGAGCCGTCGGTAGTAGACCGTCTGGTCAACGATATCTATGGAGACTTCAAGTACAGAAGACAGTGCAATAGACTCTTGATCCGCAGATGAATACACCTTGGTTCTCTTGTAGGCTGTAGCTCCACAATGAAGAAGAAGCTAGGCGACGTCAGTCTCTCTGAGCGCCGACTCAACTTGACTCCTCTCGGGGGTAAATCCAACACTCACAGGCGTCGGCGATTATCCGCTCCACAAATCACAGTACCAAAGCAAATATATATTCCAGCCGCATAGGGCTCAGCAGTCGTCGGGTAGGTAATCCAGTGTACATGTCCCTCGGTCCTTGCCTAGATCTCCTCGGATGAAAGCGCCATGTGGTCGGCCCAACCTGGATAAGACTCTAGATAACACGAGGAAGCGTTGGAGATGCTGGTCACTTTAGAACTCTAACCGCACGATGCACCATACACAATAGACTATTATTAACTTAATAGAAATACGTCGCACTCGACGGTACAGTGCCAAACTCTGACAATTCAGTTATTAATTCGCACGCGGTCTCAATGCTATTCTAAGGCCAAACAGGCCATACTTCACCGCACGTCGTATCGTGGGTGAGGCTTCACGTTCTGTTACTAAGTTGGGAAGAAGGGTAAGGGACTTCTACATTTACTTGCGCCATATTTATATGCACGGTGAACAAATAGTGCCACTCTCATTTCGGTAGCCGTATCCCTGAGCGGAGCCGGGGCTAGTACGGACATGTCTCGTCGGTACCTTTGAACTTGACGCCAGGGGCTGGTCCCCTGGCGCCTGGTCCTTTGTCCAATAAGAGAATGAACTATTATGGGCTATAGTAGGCTAAAGGGATATTCCGTGCATATGTACAAGGAATATACAAGGGATATCAAACGATATACAAATACTATTCAATATATATCCATAAATAAATATATATATTCGGTTTAATCTGATCCTTCGTAACATTAGTACTATCATAAAATTCTCCATTGAAATTCTACTTAATTAAAAATAGAGAAGTATTTGCTATTGAATGTACTTATGTATCTAAAGTAAAAGTATGCATTATACATGACATTCGTGTATTCCAGTGCTTGGGAACATTCAAACCTCGATTCAAGTAGTACCTCAAAATTGTACTTAAGTACAGTACTTAAAATGTTTACTTAAAAAGTAAAAATACTAATAATTACTTAGAAATGCAGTATAATAATAATAATAATAATTCATTTATTTTGTATAGTGCTTTTCAAAGACCCAAAGTCGCTGACAATAGGCAAAAAAGAAACAAAGAAAACAAAGAAACATAGAACCACAGGGAAACGGAGGACAATAAGAAATACACAGGAACATAAAACCATGAGTAACGGATAACAAATAAGGGAGTGAGTAGGGGAGACAGTCGGGAGGAGAGTAAGGGAAAATCAAGGGGGGTGGGGGGGGCAGGAGAGGAGAGAACGTGGGGCAGGGGGAAATGGTGGCGAGTTGGAGGAGGATAGTTATGGGTAAGGAAGGTTGAATGCTTGGGAGAACAGGTAGGTTTTGAGTCTGGATTTGAAGGTGGAGAGTGAGGGAGAGTCTCTGATGGTCTGAGGGAGGGAGTTCCAGAGTCGGGGTGCAGCTCGTGAGAATGCCCGGTCACCAAAACTTTTGAGTTTGGATGACGGGACAGTGAGGGAAAGAGTGGAAGAGGACCGGAGGGAACGGGTGGGGCGGTAGGGGAGAAGGTGGTCAGTCAGGTAGGGGGGGGCCAGGCTATGGAGGGCTTTGAAGGTGAGTAGTAGTGTTTTGAAGTTAATGCGTTCCTTGATCGGGAGCCAGTGGAGGGAGTGGAGGACAGGAGTGATGTGTTCGCGGGACCGGGTGTTAGTGAGGAGGCGGGCGGCTGAGTTTTGGACCATCTGCAGTTTATGGAGGGAGCGGGAGGTGATGCCAGTGAAGAGGGAGTTACAGTAGTCCAGGCGGGACGAGATGAAGGCGTGTATGAGGGATTCAGCAGCAGGGGGGGAGAGGCAGTGACGGATTTTGGCAATGTTGCGGAGGTGAAAATATGAAGTTTTGACAATGGAGCGGACATGGGGGTCAAATGAGAGGGTGGGGTCGAGGATGACACGAGGGTGCAGACTAGGGGGGAGGGGGTGATGGTGGAGTCATTGATGGTGAGTGTGATGGGTCCGGATCTAGTGAGGGTGGTGTTGGTGCCGATGATGAAAAGTTCTGTCTTGTCGCTATTTAATTTGAGGAGGGTATGGGTCATCCAGGTTTGTAATTCTGTGATGCAGGATTCAATGTGACTGAGGGCAGGGCTGTGGGTATACTCTGTCCAATGCCCACCCCACGTTTTTTAAGATCCATTGACCCTTTATTGAACTTATTAGGAGGGAGAGGTATTAACCTGGAAACTAATTATATCAGACTGTATTGTATTGAGCTTGGTATTGCATGGTATTGTATTGTGCTGTACTGTATTGCATGGTATTGTATTGTGCTGTACTGTATTGTATTGTATTGTGTAACGTTCTGGGTTCTGTCTTAGGAACCCAACTGTCATTCTGGAGTTATTTCCCCTGGTGGTTGGTATCTGCACTCACTGTTGGTCACGCCCCATTCCTGATGTGTCACTCCCTGTTCTGTCACCACTGGTCGCTGTCACTTTGCTGGCAATTACCCTGTCACTAATTGACGCATTGGAATGTTGGTGTTTGACTATATATTCACTTGTCCTCTCCATCCCTGTCGAGGCTTCAGACTGTGTTTCGTGTGGAAGGAGCTGGAGATACTGCTGACCTTCTTGCTCTTGATTATTCTCATGTATCTACCTTGCTCTCAAGTTGACGCCCGGAGTCTTTCTCTGGATTCCCTGTGCTCTGTGTTCTTACATTAAAAAGGCACCACTAAGAAAGAGCAATCAATCTCCGACTCGTATTATTTCCTCCTCTACTGGACTCACAATTGCTTACCTGCACTGCAACCGTACCAGAAGCCTCGACCATCATGAGCTCCATGGAGGAAATAAGAAATTAAATGAGCGGTACGTGTCAGTCGGCAGTCAACGTGGAACTGGGTCGGCTAGGAGACCTGACCCTATCCTCCCAGGAGACGGCGAATTCGGCCTTAGCGGCAGTCAACAACACCCGGTCCACCGCTGCCGAGAGGGGAGTTGCAGCTGGAACGCCGCCAGCCAGCGGGGAAGGAGAGCTGGGATCTCCAGACAGGAGAGAGGAGATCCGAGAACCGAGACTACCACCTCCGGACCGGTATGGAGGATCTCCAGAAGGTTGTTGTGAGTTTGTCACTCAGTGTTCTCTCATCTTTCAGCTACAACCCCGCACTTTTCCCACACATGTGTCTCGGGTAGCTTATATAATCACCTTGCTTACTGGCCGGGCTCTTTCCTGGGCCACCGCCGAACGGGAGAATGCATCGCAAATCTGTAACAGTGTGGATACCTTCACCCGGGAGATGCGTCATGTATTTGACACCTCCCGGGTGATTTCCATTTATGAGGCCGGCAGTCGACTCATGTCCTGCCGGCAGGGCATTCGCACTGTTGCAGATTATGCTATTGATTTTCGCATTGTGGCTCCGGAGGCGGCCTGGCCGGAGATTCCTTGCTGCGTACTGTTTGCACAGGGGCTCTCAGTGCTCATGCGGGATGAGCTGTCCACCCGTGAGCTACCCGAGCGCTTGGACTTCCTCATCAACCTGGCAATAAAAGTTGATAATAGGCATCGGGAGAGGGAGCGCGAGAGGGGAGCCTCATCTCAAGGTCTCTTCCGCCCCTATTCCGGTATCGAACACCCCCCACCTTCGCACATAAGAGAGAGCCTGAGTGACGAACCGATGCAACTGGGTGCCCTCAGCCTCTCCGAGGCAGAGAGGCTGAGGCGCATTGAAGAGAAGCACTGTTTCCGATGTGGCCGCACGGGGCATCGGTTTTCCAGTTGTCGGGGATATTCGGGAAACGGGGGGGGCCCGCTAAACTCTGGAGGAGTGATAGCAGGTGGGCATTCCTCCACGGTTACTGATGACAATCGTACTTACATTTACATTTAGTCATTTAGCTGACGCTTTTATCCAAAGCGACTTACAAGTTCTGTACGACAAGTCATCAGGAAGGGTACAACTCTATCAGCTGAGTAACAATGTTCATCAAAGTGTTGCGTGTTACAGTGTAGGTTAGTTTATTAGGACAAGTGCATGACAGTAAGGTTAGTTAGGGTTAGAGTTTTTTTTGTATTTTTATATTTTTGTATATTATTTTCTCAGATAATGGTTGACGAAGTGCGTCTTAAGTCGACGGCGGAAGATTGGACGGGTTTCGGCTGTCCTAACTGGAGCTTTCTTGAACATTACTATTGGGTGGGGGGACGTGATTATGAATAACATGGCCTTGTTGGATTCGGGAGCGGCGGGCAATTTAATCCATGAGGGGTTGGCACTTGAGTGGGGGGTCCCGTTGGAAGACCTAGAGGTGCCTATCCCGGTCCACTCGTTAGATGGCCAACCTCTGGGCTGTGGAGTCATTACCCAGCGCACCAAGCAGCTATGGGTGCAGATGGCGGGCAATGGGTGGGAATTGTTGGTTATTAAGTTGGCACTGGAGGAATGGAGACATTGGTTAGAGGGGGCGGCACATCATTTCATTGTTTGGACTGATCATAAGAACTTGGCTTACATCCAAGGGGCTAAACGCCTTAACGCTCGCCAGGCCAGGTGGGCGTTATTCTTCACTCAATTTCGATTTTCCATCTCCTACCGGCCTGGTTCCAAGAACATCAAACCTGACGCTCTTTCTCGTCAGTTTCATACTCCGGACCGGGAGGAGAAGCCCCATCCTATTATTCCACAGGCCCTGATTTTGGCACCCGTGTCATGGGGCATAGATAGGGTGGTAAGATCGGCTCTGGCACGGGAGCCTGATCCCGGTGGGGGTCCTCCAGGGCGGATGTATGTGCCCAAGGCTGCGCGCTCACGACTGCTGCAGTGGGCACATACCTCTTCACTCACCGGCCACCCTGGGGCCACCAGGACTCTGGAGTTTATCCGTAGGAGGTTCTGGTGGCCTACAGAGGTGGGGAATATGCGTTCTTTCGTGGCGGCCTGTCCGGTGTGCGAGCGCAGTAAGACCTCTCGCTGTGTACCAGCGGGTCTCCTCAGACTGCTTCCTATTCCTAAACGGCCCTGGTCGCACATATCCCTGGATTTTATTTCTGGCCTTCCCCTGTCAGATGGGTTCACTGCCATCTTGGTGGTAGTGGATCGCTTTTCTAAGGCGGCCCACTTCATTCCCCTCCCCAAACTTCCCTCGGCTTGAGAGACTGCTGACCTGGTGGTGCAGCACGTCTTTCGGGTCCACGGGTTGCCAGTGGATATTGTGTCTGACCGGGGTCCTCAGTTCGCCTCCAGGTTCTGGAAGGCATTTGCCTCCAGTCGTCTGGGTTTCACCCGCAGTCGAACGGGCAGACGGAGCGTGTCAACCAGGATCTGGAGGGCGTCCTGAGGTGTTACGTTGCCGGGTGTCCGGCAACGTGGAGTAGGAGGTTGGCCTGGGCTGAGTATGCGCATAATACCATCCTCTCCTCTTCTACTGGTATGTCTCCCTTTCAGTGTCAATATGGTTTTCAACCTCCTCTGTTTCCCGAACAGGAGCAGGAGGCTGAGGTGCCATCGGCCCAGGCACATGTGGCTCGCTGTCGCAGGACGTGGAACAGGGTACGGGCGGCGCTGCAGAAGGCCTCGGTTAAGGCTCAGCGGCAAGCTAACCGCAAGCGTCGTCTGGCTCCGGTTTTCCGTCCTGGACAGCGGGTTTGGCTTTCCACCCGTGATCTCCCTCTCCGGGTGGAATCCAGGAAGCTGGCCCCTCGCTTCATAGGCCCCTTTAAAGTGGTTCATCGGGTGAGGGTTCATCCAACGTTTCATGTGTCCCTGTTGAAGCCATTCCTCTCATCGCCCTTGTCCCCGCCACTTCCTGCGGTTCCTCCGCCTCGCATTATTGATGGTCAACCTGTCTATACGGTGCGGAGGATCCTGGGTTGTAGGCGGAAAGGTAGGGGGTTTCAGTTCTTGGTGGATTGGGAGGGGTACGGGGTAGAGGAGCGTTCTTGGGTGCCTCAAAGGGATATTTTAGACCCCAGCCTGATCGATGATTTCCGGCGGCTGCATCCCGAGGCTCCTAGGTGAACCTCAGGTGCCTTTCGTCAGGGGGGGCAACTGTAACGTTCGGGGTTCTGTCTTAGGAACCCAACTGTCATTCTGGAGTTATTTCCCCTGGTGGTTGGTATCTGTACTCACTGTTGGTCACGCCCCATTCCTGATGTGTCACTCCCTGTTCTGTCACCACTGGTCGCTGTCACTTTGCTGTCAATTACCCTGCTGTCACTAATTGACGCATTGGAATGTTGGTGTTTGACTATATATTCACTTGTTGTCCTCTCTATCCCTGTCGAGGCTTCAGACCGTGTTTCGTGTGGAAGGAGCTGGAGATACTGCTGACCTTCTCGCTCTTGATTATTCTCATGTATCTACCTCGCTCTCAAGTTGACGCCCGGCGTCTTTCTCTGGATTCCCTGCGCTCTGTGTTCTTACATTAAAAAGGCACCACTAAGAAAGAGCAATCATTCTCCGACTCGTATTATTTCCTCCTCTACTGGACTCACAATTGCTTACCTGCACTGCAACTGTAACAGTATTGTATTGTATTGTATTGTATGGTACTGTATTGTATTGTGCTGTACTGTATTGTATTGTGTTGTACTGTATTGTATTGTATTGCATGGTATTGTATTGTGCTGTACTGTATTGCATTGTATTGTATGGTACTGTATTGTATTGTGCTGTACAATATAATACCATGCAATACAATACAGCACAATACAATACAGTACAACACAATACAATATAATACAGCACAATACAATACAGTACAGCACCATACAATACAGTACAGCACAATACAATCTATACAATACAATACAATACAATACAATACAATACAATACAATACAATACAATACAGTACAGCACTAAAGGTTAGTTTTAATATTTGCTTAATGGTTATGGTTAAGGTTAGGGGTCCATCCCCAGCAGGGGAACTTATACCTTTTCTGAACTTGACGTAACGTTTTTTTTGAATATGTAATACAATTATTGTAATACGTACATGTTACATTTTTGATACAATACATAAATATATTACTAGGCTATTACCGGCTATAACATAACGTATATTATGTAACTTTTTTCCTGTGATCAATTAGTACTTTATTTACATATTTTAAGAGAGATCGGGTTGCTTCTAGACAGCAGACCATTTAGATCCGACAGTGAGCAGGCATGATGCTGACTCACTCTGAACGCCCACACACACACCCTGCCCCATCAGGGAAGATGCTGTTTATACACATATTTTCATACATCACGATAAGTCAGCGTCTTCTTAACTAGCAGTTGACTCGGGACCCAAACTGAGGCGCCGGCTGGTTTGATTTCATGAGCCTTGCTTCCTATAATTGAGCCTTGAGGTGTCGTTTGGAATGAGACTAGGGAACATTTAAAAAAGAAATGCAATAATAAGGAGAGGACGATGAATTTATGACCAATTTGCACCAGGTAACACGAATGTTCATAATGGGTCTTATAAATGACCATACCGGTCTAATTTTGAGATCATCCCTGTCTTTAACAACCATCAAATGCACACAGCACACACACCCACACGCACACACTCACTTAAACAAACAACACACTGCAGCACCCACTCTCCACACTTTAGATCACACAAACACACTTTATATTTATTGATAAAGGATTTGCACTACAACTCGTACACCTTACTGTAAATTGTACCTAAATTGCACCTCATCCCATTTCTGCCTTGCACTATATAGTATTGTATATTAGTACACTGCACAGTATTGTATATTATATGGTAACTACGTCTATTCTGCATCGAACATTGTACATATGTCTATACTGAACACTGTGACCTCATTTTTTTACTTCTAATTTACATGCTATACTATGTTATTCTATTTCATACTTATCTTGTCTTGCACAGTCTCTGGAGCGTAACAGTAAGAAGCATTTTGTATAAAAGTATTCTGTACTTCTGTATGACAACTATTAAAGAAACTTGAACTTGAACTTGAAACTTTAAATACTTTTGTGTGCAAGTGTATAAAGTTGCAGCGTACTTTCACTCACTGCCATTGATGTTGAATAGGGGTAGAAAAATACTCCATGATACTTTAAAGGAACACACCAACATTGTGGAAATACTGTGCATACTGTCTTCTCCACAGTCAGACAAGAAGATAGATACCAATTTTCTCTCTGAGCACTCCGTAGAAAGCTATCCGAATGGAAGCGGATACGGACCACTAGCCTAGCTTAGTGGTGTTTTTGACCAAACAGCTACAGTAGGCTAGTTGGTCCGTATCCGCTTCCATTAATTTGTTAAGTGTTGTGTACCATTTGTGTGTGTGTGTGTATGTGTGTGTGTGTGTGTGTGTGTGTGTGTGTGTGTGTGTGTGTGTGTGTGTGTGTGTGTGTGTGTGTGTATATGCATGAGTGAGTGTGTGTACACATTCATATTTGTGTGTGTGTGTGTGTGTGTGTGTGTGTGTGTGTGTGTGTGTGTGTGTGTGTGTGTGTGTGTGTGTGTGTGTGTGTGTGTGTGTGTGTGTGTGTGTGTGTGTGTGTGTGTGTGTGTGTGTGTGTGTGTGTGTGCGTGTGTGTGTGCGTGTGTGTGTATTTGCAGGCGAAGAAGAGTCCCTATGCGTTCCTGTGGGACATGGCAGTGTTGGAGTATGCTGCGCTGACGGATGACGACTGCACCATCACAGTGACGGGCAACAGTCTGAGCAGCAAAGGATACGGCATCGCCATGCAGCACGGGAGCCCCTACCGGGACCTCTTCTCACAGAAGTAAGTTACCCCCGCCTCCCACAGACCTCCTGTCCCTCTCTACCCTCTCGGCCTTTGTCCAGCGGCGCGGCTACACGGGTAGAGCTCCGGACTCACGATCGGAAGATCACCGGTTCGAGCCTGTGTTTGGAAAGTGGTGTTGTTGTCCAGCAGGGAGCACTCTGTCCTCTCTGGCCTTGGGACAGGGACACCGTACAGTTGGGAGTGCCTTCCTTCGGAGGAGACTGAATTTTATCGTAAAGAGTAAGGGGATTCCCCGACGTTCCTGGCCAAATTCTTAATCGGGTCTGTGACATCAAGGCCACCTAATCATCCCTTCTCCTTAATTGGCTGATATCCATCGCTGTCTCCTGAGCCCTTCAGCCATTGTGTATGTGTGACAAACAACAAATACTGACTGAATTGTCTTGGGGTACAGGAAGAACATTCCCCTTTAACCCACTGGTACATACATGCACACAGACACAAAGACAACTGGTGTTGTAGAACATCATCCTCTCCTCTCTGTACCAGACTAGACAATGCACAGATTGGATAATTGACGGGAATCATGTTGAAATGAAAACCCTGCACATAACCCACTACAAATTAGACCTTCTCTCAGAGGCACGATAATGTATTTGTCGACTACAAACTGCAGCACCTGTTCATCTTTTCCCTCTTCCTCTCCATCCTCCCCGTGTCCCCGGTCGCCCACCTGTCGCCCACCGGGTGCATACGGTTTAAGGCACACCACCTCCTAATTACTTTTTCTGCTTCATAAAAGCCACGAACATACTCGCTGGAGTCTGACGGTGCCTTGGAGGGGGTTCGGAGGGATGTAATTGGCTGTGAGGCCGTTCTGTGGTTGATGCAACGGAGGGTGGCACAAGGGAAGGGAATGATGCAGGGTGTGTGAGAGGTCTGATTCTATTTCTGTGTGGACGGTTGGAAGGTGAGTTAGCGAGTGTTTATGACCCAGTGAGGAGGAGGGGAGGGAAGGTAGCCAGCTACGTGGGCCCCATGACACTTGAATGAAGTATGAAACTTCAGATACTGTGATGTCATCATGACCCTGGCATTATTTTTTATCACAGGGATAAACACTCCTAACAGCAGCGGCCCCTGGTGTGCCGCCATGTTGAAAAGCAGCTAAGCCTGTGCGCCCACCATGTTGAGAAGCAGCCGACCCTGTGTGACGCCATGTTGAAAAGCAGCCGACCCTGACCTGGAAGCGCTCTGTCTGAAACCTTGTCTATAGGGATGGCTAGGCGCTACGTCATCATAATATTCCAAAACGCCACTTCCGTATCCTGTTGCTTCCAGACGGGATATTCAAAGGCAGTAAAATGGTGCAGTGCTGTGTCCCGTGTTGCAGCAATAGAAATGATGTCAACAAAACAGTCTCTTACTACCGCTTTCCTCCGTTACCGGTTTTATTACTACAGTTTATATATATATATTTTTTTTTATTATACGAGTTGAGCCCCTTTTTCACAGACTTTGAGAAGTCAGCAAAGTAGGATGTCACAGTAAAAAGGGTGACCGGTTCCTGGGCTGTAGCCATTGCCGTTTACATTGTCCGCATTAGACTAAACATGGACACGGAAGTAATTTGTGACGTCACACTAGCCATCCCTATTGAGTTGTAAAACCAACGCCTGGCGTAATGAGGTTAATAAGGAGAGGTTCCGAGATCAGCTCCCATGTCTCCAGCAGTTAGCTCGCAAACTCACCCAGTTGTGTATTCGGTACTGCAGGAGGAATGTCGCTGTCTGGGGCAACAGGGTTTACCTACTGTAGTTTTCAATTTCTGTTAACCACTTTGTTAAGGAGGAAAGGGTAACGTGTGTGTGTGTGTGTGTGTGTGTGTGTGTGTGTGTGTGTGTGTGTGTGTGTGTGTGTGTGTGTGTGTGTGTGTGTGTGTGTGTGTGTGTGTGTTTGTGCGTGCGTGCGTGCGTGCGTGCGTGATATACGTGTTTGTGTGTGCAGTTGTTTTGAATCAGAAGAGACCAGAGTAAACAAAATAACTCTAATTACCTATATTACCTACCTTAAATGCTTAGGCAATGCCTTGCAACTTCATGCAATTGCATTATCCACTCCATCTTCAAAGTCCACAGAGTCACTGAATATATATCTCTTTTCTCTCTGCCCTCCCAATTAAAAATGTATCCCATTAATAATTACATAACCGATTAGGGGCTGTTGCTGTGCTGGGAGCAACAGTTATCATTGTAGACGGTCTCACAAAGGCCTTTGAGTGTTTCAACCGTGCTGCCCTCTGCTGTGCGCTCTCCAAGATCAGATGCCCAGATAATTACATCAAGATCCTGTGAGTTATTTATTTATAAAAAAAAAATGACCCAGGGACAGTGCACATTAATCAACAGCTTCAGTTTCCACATCAATGTAAATGTGCCAGAATTAGCCAATGAGCTAGTTTTCATCTGTAGTCCCTGCCTACCATGCATGTCTTCATGGTGTGGGAGGTAGGGCTGTCCCCGACTAAGGATTTGGATGGTCGACTATGAAAATTTGCCGTTAGTCGACTATTGGTCGACTAATAAAAAAAATGTATAAAAAAAAGTATAATATATATATAAAAAAAATAAAAAAAAATGTATCATTCCATTTGGGCTGTGGGGGGTGCTTAATGTCTGAAGGAGTCGACTGAAGGCTTCTTGTTCTCTGCAAAAGCATGCAATTGGTCCACTGATGGATACATCTTGATATTTGTCTAGTCTGTGTGTTCATTAGATGGGTGAAATCCTCTTGCAGTGCCTCTGTGCCTGTTTTCGTAGGCAGTTAGCCTCTGGTATGCGTGCCATTAGCGTTAGCCACGCTTCTAGGCCTCTTTTCTTTTGGAAAGAATGATACAAAAAAATAATAATAATTGTATACACATTTTTTCTTCGATTTTTTTTTATTCAACTAAGAGGTTGGCAGTCGACTACGGCTCCTTTCGACCAATTAGTCGACTAATCGACTAATAGGGGTCAGCCCTAGTGGGAGGAAACCAGAGTACCTGGAGGAAACCCACGCAAACACAGAAAGGCCCCCTGCTGGGGTTCGAGGCAGCAGTGATAACCACTGTACCACCAAGGCGACCAAGGTGACCAAGGTGACTTCTGCACAAGGACATAATGACACAGTAATGAGCTACACCACAGTAGTCTGCAACAACACAGTAATCAGCTACACAACAGTAATCAGCTACACCACAGTAATCAGCTACTACACAGTAATCAGCTACACCACAGTAGTCAGCTACTACACAGTAATCAGCTACACTACAGTAATCAGCTACACCACAGTAGTCAGCTACTACACAGTAATCAGCTACACCACAGTAATCAGCTACACCACAGTAATCAGCTACACCACAGTAGTCAGCTACTACACAGTAATCAGCTACACCACAGTAATCAGCTACACCACAGTAGTCAGCTACTACACAGTAATCAGCAACACCACCGTCGAGAAGGGCTGCATCATTGCACCAACCCAGTTTGCCATTTTCATTACAGCCATCAATCATCCACCTCACCAGCAATAACTTACCTGAGGGTCCAACTCATACAGGACTGACTGCAACCTCAATCTGTATTTTTCGGGACTTCCATGGGTCATCGTGACCAAAATCGGGGCCGGGAAACCCCTCGAGCGGTGGATAGAAAAGACGGGAACTCAGCCTCTATCTCCCTGGAGCTCTGAGTCTGAGAGAAGCTCTCTTCTATAAGTGGAATAGAACCTGTCTGTCAGTACCCCCCTGAGCAGGACATAGCGGAGAAAGGACGATGAGCCTTTAAACACCTCATGTTTAAAGGTGCTCACCTCCAACATCATGGAACTCCAGTATGCAGATGACAATGCCCTTATTACTCACTCTGAGATTTCCCAAGCATCCTAGATGCCTTTGCCAGAACGTACCAGCTACTTGGACTCACGTGCCAACAATTTTCATTGATGGAAATCTCTTAGAGAAGGTGGTACACATCCCCATATCTTGGCAGACTTCTCATCACAAGAGCAGACATTGATACAGAGATTTCCCACCGTACAGGATATGCCAGTGGGGTGAGGTTAAAACATTCCACTGGGACCTCCAGAAAGAGACAAACCTGTGTGTCTATCAAGCAGCAGTTCTGCCTTCCCTGCTCCATGGTGCTGAAAGCTGGACCACTTTACAGCAACACCCTGGAACAGTATCACCAGCTTAGGAAAGGGGGCAGAACAAGTGTTTTAAAGGCAACATCAAAACCCACCTGTGGAAGTGCTGCTTTAACCTTAATAGCTGGGAAGAGGTGCTCTGGACAGAAACCTATGGAGAAGGAGGGTCTATGAAGGAGCGGCACAACTGGAATTACCATGACAATGGCGCACAACTGCTGCAGGACATGTGGATCCAGGACCAGCCTCCACAGCCATCTGAGGACCACATATTATGACCAGACATGCCAACAGCAGGACAATCATACTTGGCTTTGAGTGATTGTCGATGATGATGATGATGATGATGATGATGATGATGATGATGATGATGATGATGATGATGATGATGATGATGATGATGGTGTGTGTGTGTGGGGGGGTTGCCCCTCTTTACTTTAAACCCAGGTTGACATTGATAGCAGCACTTTAATATTAAGTAAGGAATAAGGGGTCATCCCTATGTTCCCCGGGTTCTATGTTCCCTGCTTTTTTTTAAAAGAAAGGGTCCAATGTTCCCCACTCCCGAAATAAAGGTTCTATGTTCCCCAGTCCCGCCTGCTCCCGAACACTCCCGAACAAAAAAAAGGGTTCTATTTTCCCCTTTGAAATAAAGGTCCTATATTCCCCGGGTCCTATGTTCCCCCGAACGCTCCCGAACAAAAAAAGGGTTCTATGTTCCCCGCTGAAATAAAGGTCCTATGTTCCCCGGGTCCTATGTTCCCCGCTGAAATAAAGGCTCGCCAAATGTCCGTCATCACTCGAGTATTTCATCATGCACCTGATGCGCTCTGGTGTTGTGGATATTGAAGATATATATTAACAGCTCCGTCTTTTAATACACACTTATATCGTACAGTAACGTCAAATAAACACGTACAGTCCCCGCTGAAATAAAGGTTCTATGTTCCCCGCAGCTCGCCACCAAGGCTTCCCATAAGAGCGCACCGGCTACCGGCAACAGATTTGCACGTAGGCCTATTGTCCGTCAGTCACTCGAGTATTTTGTAAGGTGTACAACAGTTTCATATTAATGTACTTATATACAGGCATTTATATACAGGTAAGGTAAACAAGTGGAGTTCGGAGAGATATTGGCACAATGCGAGGTCAACTAATTTGTCTGTCTTTTCAGCACCACTCAGGAGGGAACAGCTCCTGCCAAGACAGGAGCTGTTCCCTCCTGAGTGGTGCTGAAACACAGCCTGATGCGCTGGTGTTGTGGATATTGAGGATATATGCGAGTTACGTGAATACGTGAATATAATCATTAATAATGATTCATATATTAAAATTGTTTATTGAAATAAGGAAAATTTTTCTTTTGTTGCGGCATGCGGGACAAAGGGCTAAAGAACGGGAATGTCCAAATCGGGATGTTTGGTCACCCTAACACACACACACACATACACAATTACACATGTTGCACCATCTATCTACACTCTCACACAACTGTGTCGCTTTTTCGGGAGTAGTGGGGAACATCGGACCCTTTTTTAGTTGTGAAGTGTACGTTTGAGAACACTACCGTAATGACAGAGAAATTAAGCAAGCTGAGATGGTCGGCCCTCACACAACTCGTCGCTTTTTCGGGAGCCGCAACGGGAGTGGGGAACATAGGACCCAGGGAACATAGGACCTTTTTTATCGCTACCGGGGAACATAGGACCCGGGGAACATAGACATGCTCCCAGGAATAATACACAACAAGGTGTGCGGAATAATGGGATAATGACTCCATGAGATGAGGCTGAGTAGGGCTTGCCTCCACAAAGTGCATTATTTTTCAATAACTGCACACCACAGGGTGTATTATTCTGCTTAGACCATGGCCACTTGCCAAAGACAAAGAATGTGTACCATTTAATCATATTTTCTACATTGCTCACTGGTGACTTTCATTATAGTCCATCTGCGCCACATTAGCAGCTGCTTGATAACCACCAGTCACTTGACTGATGCCAGTGACAACAACCCAGAAATCTAACTTCATGCTAGTAAGCCTTTCTGTCAATAACTTTGATTTGGGGACAATAGGCCTAGGAAAAGTTATTGACTGAAAAGCTTTGTGAAATCCACAGCCTTGGTTGACGCGCACATGCGCTTTTCCGTAAGAAAACAGCTGAGATGAATTGTTTGGTTTATAGAAAAGAGTATTTATTGTCATTTACTTGAAGCTTTGTTTAGCGTGAATGGGTTCCTACCGGATGACATGGAGGTGTGCTGGCTTATTCGCGTTGCATGGTGTCCTGTTTCCAATTTCTAAAGTTCCAAATCCATAGCGCTTGCGACGGTCAAAAACCGTCTGGGCTGCATGCCTTACATTCCAGTGTCATGTTTTTTTACTAGCGCACCAGTCCATTGATAAAGTGAGTTCACACACTAGGGTGCTGTAATCACCGGTTCAAAATGGGCTGGACCAGACACGCCTCCACGTTGTTGAAGCAACACACATCCAAGTCATAACAAATAAAAGATGTTATCAATCAAGTTAATTTCAAATCGTTTTCGAAACAATATTGCTTCATATTTTTAACTAAATAAATAAATAAATATTAAGGACTGAATCTGGCTCCAACACGCCGGCCCCTAATTGTTCTGTAAGAGAACGGTACAATTACCAACAAAATCAGGAGGAGCCAGCCAAAACTAAACAGATTTCATATTCTAAATTACATTCCTTTTTTCTTTTTTTTTAAACAGCCATGTCCCCCCGACGAGGGATTCAAAAGTTCTGCTTTCAAAAAACGCAAAAACTCACGGTCCCTAAGGTCCCCCCAACGAGGGATTCAAGAGTTCAGCTTTCAAAAACGCAAAAAAGCACCTCACAGTCCACGAAGTGTGTAATGTGTGCGATGTACGTGTGAGAGAGGGGGGGGGGCGGGAGAAAGAAAAAGAAGGGGATATGGTGGGGGGGGGGGGGGGGGGGGGGGGAGAGATATGGGGGGGGGTCTTCTTATGTTTTTGCCTCAAGAAGTAAGACAAGCTTCGTGATGGGCCTGATCAAGGTGTTGGTCTTGGTTTGCACCTTGACTTGTCTCACAAAACCCTTTTTGTCTGGCCGGGTTTGTGTGATTCGTCCCATGATCCACGAGTTTCTAGGAGCAGAGTCGTCTATTATTAAGACAATATCACCGGCCGCCATGTTTCTCCTTTTCTTTGTCCACTTTTGTCTTTCTTGCAGTTCTGGCAGGTACTCTCTTGTCCACCGTTTCCAAAACAGGTCTGCCATGTATTGCACTTGACGCCATCTTCTCTTGGCATAACAGTCATCTAGGCTGAATACTCCGGGTGGCAGTGAAGGCTTTTCTTTGAGGATAAGGAGTCTGTTCCCGTGTTAAAGCTCCAAGAATGTGTCTGACTGTTCTTATTTGTCTCTCCCATATTCCACTGTGGTGTGATCCGGCAGGTGGGTTGAATGTCCATGATATGCCTTTCTCAAGTAAGGTGGCGTGAATCTTGAGATTGTCCAGATCTTGAATAGACTCTCGTAGCTCTCGTTCTGCCCTGACAAGATTCGTTCCATTATCAGATCTCATGGTCTTGACTGTGCCTCGTCTGGCTACAAATCTTCTTATTGCATTAATGCATGAGTCTGTATTAAGTGTATGAGCAACCTCCAAGTGCACTGCTCGGATATTCAGGCATGTGAAGATCACGCCATACCGTTTCAACATTGTTCTCCCTCTTTTCATTTCAAATGGGCCGAAGTAGTCTACACCCACGTTTGTGAAAGGTGGTTGGTCGGGTAGCAGCCTGTCCTGGGGTAAGTCTGCCATGTATTGTGTACCTCTGACGCCACTCGACCTCCTACAGTGGACACACTTTGCGATCACTGCCCTGACTGCAGAGTTGACCTTAGGTATCCAATACTTTTGCCTCAGGCGAGATAGTGTATGGTTCCGCCCACTGTGTCCAACGGTTTCATGGACATGTCTGATGATTAATGTCGTTACATGATGTTTTCTTGGCAGAATGGCGGGGTGCATGGCCTCAGGGGGCATTGCAGACCTGACCAATCTTCCACCAACCCTTATTAGCTCATCATGAAGAACTGGGGTAAGTTTATGGATGTGACTGGTCTTCACAGCCGTTCTTTTCCTTAGTGACTCTAGTTCCTCTTTGTATTCTGTTGATTGACAAAATTGGATAATGGCATGTTCGGCTTCCTGTAAGTCATCAACAGACAACAGAGCTTTGCAATCTCCTTTTTTCTTTTCCGGCGCACCTTTCGTTTCCTTCTTTTCTTTGCAGGCCTTTTTTAGTGTTGCTTTAATCCTCAATATCCATGCTACGGCTTTTCTGAGACGATGCCACTCAGAATAGTAGGTGATTAATTTCATGACTGTATTCACAGACTGATCCACAGGAGCAACATTTATAGTGAAGACCTTTACTTCCAGATCGTCCTTTGTCAATGTGCATTCTGGGAAATGTGGCCACTCCGATTCTGGACGTTGCATGAATTCAGGACCTTGTATCCATGTTGAATTCAAGAAGCGAGCTGTTGATAAGCCTCTCGATGCGCAGTCAGCGGGATTCAGAGTGCCATTGACATACCTCCACTGTGTAACATCAGATTCCGTACGGATGTTGCTCACTCTGTTGGCAACAAAGGTGTGATATCTTGAGGTTTCATTGTTCAGATACTTAAGCACAGATGTGCTATCTGTCCAATAGACAGAAGGGAGTTCAAGTTGTGCCTGCAGAAAGGTATCCATTCGTACAGCCATTGCTGATGCTGTAAGCTCGAGCCTTGGGATGGTGATGGGTTTTAATGGTACCACCCTCGCTTTGCCCATGACAAACTCGCAGTGGACTTTGTGCCTGTCGTCCAGCAGCCTTAGGTAGGAGACTGTGCCGTAACCACTTTCACTTGCGTCTGAGAAGTGATGGAGCTGCGCAGAGATTAGGTTTCCAAAATCCTCGGGCATGAAGCATCTCTTAACTTTGAAGTTTTCCAGCTGGGACAGGTCGGCTAGCCAGGTCAACCATCTTCTTTGCAGGTGTTGAGGTATGTGATCATCCCAAGCTAGCTTTAATCCGCACAGCTCTTGCAGTATCTGCTTTGCGGAGAGGACAACGGGTGCCAACATACCCAAAGGATCATAGATAGAGCTCACCATAGACAAGATCCCTCGTCTGGTAAGCGGCCTGTCTTGAAGCTGTATTTTGAAGGCAAATGAATCCGACTGGGTACACCATTGTACCCCAAGGGCTCTTTCGATGGGCAGTGCATCCTGATCCAGATCTAGATCTTTCACCCCTTGCGCTCGGATCTGTTATGGGATGGAGAGAAGCAACGACCTGCTGTTGCTGATCCACTTGTTTAGCTTAAACCCACCTGTGGCACACAGACTGATGAGGTCTTTGGCGAGTTGTATGGCCTCTTGCTCAGACTTTACTGACTTTAGACGATCGTCCACGTAAAAGTTTCTGAGCACAGTCTGTATGACCCCTGGGTCAAAGTTGCCAATGTTGTCTCTTGCACACTGCTGTAAAGTGAAAGTTGCACAGCTTGGAGATGATGTGACTCCAAAAATGTGTACAACCATCTTATACTCCTCGAGGTCTGTGTCCAGCTTTCCATCGGGCCACCACAAGAATCTTAAAAGATCTGAGTCTTTATCCGGTACTCTCACTTGATGGAACATGGCCTCCACATCTGTAATGAAGGCAACGGCCCTTTGCCGAAACCTTGTGAGGACACCAGTGAGGTTGCTGGTGAGGTCTGGGCCTTGTAGAAGCTGAGAGTTTAGTGACACACCTTGGTAGGTAGCTCCACAGTCGAACACCACTCGTAGCCTGTGCTTTCTAGGGTGGTAAACCCCATGGTGGGGAATATACCATGTCTTTCCAACCTTGGCTTCCTTTTGCTTGTTGTCGGATGTTGTTTGGATAGCAAAACCTCTCTTCAGATTGTCAGCCATAAGTGTTCTATATTCCTCATGAAATTGTGGGTTCTTTAACAGCTTTCGTTTCAAGCTCATGACCCTTTGCTCAGCGAGACAGCGGTTGTTTGGGAACTCAGCTTCGTCAGTCCGTAAAGGCAATCCGATATTGTAATGCCCGTCTTGCAGCTTTACTGAGTTTGAGACCTTTCCCATGAATATATGGTCTTCTTGAGACATCTCTAGGCGCTCTTCGTGCTGGCGTATCATATCATCATATGATTACGTATCACGTAATCATATTTCATCTGCTGTTGCAGCAATTCCTCAATCCTTACCAGAGAGATCCTGTTTGTGGTAACGACGTTCCCAGTGCCCTGTGTGAGTGGCCCATTGACTGTCCATCCGAGAGTGGTTTTAACAGCAAAAGGTCCTTTTCCCTGGCTGTTAATTATCATCCATGGCTCCAAAGCCTTTGGAACGTTGTTGCCGATCAGCAGTCCGATTTCTGCTTTTATTCTAGGAAGTTTCACTTGGTGTAGATATGGCCATTGCTTTATATCCTCCTGGTCTGGGATATTTTCAGCTTTCACAGGGATCGCGGAGTGTGAGTAAACCTCTGGGAGTTCCAAATACTCATTGCTGTCAAGAGCACTGATTTCCATGCCGTTTACCATGGATGTCTTTATGACCTGTTCCTCGTTCATAGTTCTTAACAAAATGGTAGTTCTGCTTCCTGTGGCCTGCAGCTGTCTGAGCAAGGACTCTGTGCAGAATGTTGCGGAACTTCCTAGATCCATAAAGGCGTATGTGAGAATCACCTTATCACTTTTCTTCATTTTGATTTTTACAGGAACTATGGCGAGTTTGCATTCTGATTTACCGGCCCCAGTGTCACTCCACACCTCAGCTTGATTTGTGTATACTGTCACGGCTGTATCTTTAGAGTTTTCATCCTTCTCTATATTAGGATATTTTCTGTTGATGTGCAGGATTGTGGGATGTTTGAGAGAACACACTTGACAGGTAAGTCTCTTTTGGCAACCTTTGCTCATGTGACCCACTTCAAAACATCCAAAACACACTCCTTTTTTCTTCAAGAATTCCAGTTTTTCTTCATGCGTTTTCTTTTTCAGTTGTGAACATGAACTGAGCTCATGGTTTCCCTTGCAATGTAAACATTCGTTGGTTGTTTTTCTTGGTGCTTTATCCACACATTCGGCTACAGCCTGCTTGTAGAAGCTGCCTGTCACCTTTGCCACATTGGTAGCAAATCCACTGTATGCACTCTTAGGCCTTCTGTCTTTAGAGAGGAAGGGCTTGCCTGGTGGTGATATGACGGGCCTTCTTGTCTGTGTGGGATTTAAGCTTCCAAACAACGGATGTGATAGGATTCTGGATTGATAGTTTATAAATTCCACCAGCTCTGGAAATGTTGGCCTTGTTCCACAACGATCCTGTAATTCACAAGCTCTGAATCTCCATCTTTCTTGCGTCTTGTAGGCTAATTTACTGAGAATGGCTCTCATGTTAGTTGGATGGTTCAATTCCTCCAAGTACTCAACAGAGCTCATGGCATTGAGACAACCATTGAGAAACACAGCATAAGCCTGCAAGGCCTCTGCATCTTCAGCTTTGATTATTGGCCAGCTGAGCACTTTGTCCAAGTATGAAGTGGCAATCTTATGTTCGTTACCGAAATGCTTCTTTAAAAGCTCCTTTGCTGTAGTGTAACCTGTGTCTGGAAGCATGTATTGGCAACTGCGCACCAGTTCCCTTGGCTGACCTGATGTGAATTGCTCCAGAAAATACAGCATATCCTGGCGGTTCTCAGTTTTCCTCTCAATGCCATGTTCAAAGGCTCTTATAAAGAATTGGTATTCCAGAGGGTCTCCTTTAAAGACAGGGATAGTGATTGATGGCAAAGTGAATTGTCCTTGTTGCTTAATCAGAGTTTCTGTTATCCTGTTTTGATCTTCCATTAGGTTCACCAGACTGTAAAATTCATGCTTTTTACTTGTGTCCTGGGTATTTGTTGTAGGTCCTTTACTGTGTGGTTGTGTTGATGGTCCTACATGTCCTTGTGCATCTGTACCATGTGGCATGAAGTGGTGTGCACCTGTAAAAGCAGGGAGGTCATACGGTCTGGAAGATGAAGTATTTTCATATGACATAGCTTGTACTTTGGTGCCATCTAGAGGGGGATTAATTGCATGCGTGGCATAGACTGAGGTCAAAGGGTCGTATTCTTGATGCCTTTGATATGTTAGTTGTGATGGTATTTTTTTACGCACAGATTCATATTCTGTCATAGTTCCATGTGTTGCTCTTTCCACTGGTTCCTTGTGAGTGGGCCTTGATCTGGTTGGAACATCATCCATGTTGGTGCTGTCCAAACCAGCTGTCCATGACAGCTTTTCTGGTTGTTGTTCCGTTTCCTCTTGAATGTATTCTTCCAGGTATTCATTCATTCCATCCGATTGTTGCATTTCTTTAGGTACAGTTTGTGTTAATTCATGTGATAATTCATATCCTTTGATAATGCTTAACTTTGCTTTGTTAGCAGCCATCTGAGTTTCCATCTCAATATTTTCCTTCTCCATCTCAAGCTTTTCTTTCTCGGCTTGGAGCTCTGCTTCTTTTATCTCAAGCTGTTGCTTCCTTTTAAGCCCTTCAGCCTTGACTGCTAGTTCAGCTTGTTCACTTTCCAATTGCATTTTAAGAGATGCTATGGATGATCTTGAGGATTTTGATGAGCGTCTTGATCGCACATTGGAAACGCTGTCCTTTGGAGCAATATCATCCACTGTAAGTGCAATATTCCTTGTAGCATCATCATCAGTCACCTTTTCATTTTGATCAATCCATTGTAATTCACAGTCTTTGAATTCATCCACTGGTATTATTTTAGGGATGTACCACTCACTTTGATCAAGTTTAACATCATCCTCTGACATTACTGACAATAAAGTTTTGACACAATCATTTACATCATTCAGTTCTTGATATGCTTTGTTGAACTCGTTTTCCACTTTTGATTTAACGATTTCCACCTGGCATGTATGCTTCATTAAATCAAAGATTTCATTTTTCCTTCTGGTTAAAACACCCAATTTGGCGCTTCTAGATGCTTTCAATTCTTGTAATCTATTGGAATGTACAGCGTCAATTTCTTCCACCAAACGTTCCATTTTCCTTTAATGTTTGATTTGGTTCCAACAAATAACTGAAATGGTGCATTTATTGCACATGCTTTTCAATTTAATTCAAACATCGTCGTCGACTGATACTTCGACTTGATTCGTTTCTTGATTATTATCTGACGACAGATAACACTATGAAATGACGTCAGTGCTTCACAGACGCGCATCCAATGAGTGGCGCGTATCCATTCATTGAACTCCGTCCATAGTTAACCTCGTTCCCAGTAGTAACGTGGAATGTTCGATACACAATCTTCAAAGCAAACAAACGTAACGTTATTTCCAGCAATCAATTCCAGTGATGTTCCTTAAACAAAGGCGCAAGTATTGCATGCCTGGTTTTTGACAATGTGAGATCCACAGCCTTGGTTGACGCGCGCATGCGCTTTTCCGTAAGAAAACAGCTGAGATGAATTGTTTGGTTTATAGAAAAGAGTATTTATTGTCATTTACTTGAAGCTTTGTTTAGCGTGAATGGGTTCCTACCGGATGACATGGAGGTGTGCTGGCTTATTCCCGTTGCATGGTGTCCTGTTTCCAATTTCTAAAGTTCCAAATCCATAGCGCTTGCGACGGTCAAAAACTGTCTGGGCTGCATGCCTTACATTCCAGTGTCATGTTTTTTACTAGCGCACCAGTCCATTGATAAAGTGAGTTCACACACTAGGGTGCTGTAATCACCGGTTCAAAATGGGCTGGACCAGACACGCCTCCACGTTGTTGAAGCAACACACATCCAAGTCATAACAAATAAAAGATGTTATCAATCAAGTTCATTTCAAATCGTTTTCCAAACAATATTGCTCCATATTTTTAACTAAATAAATATTAAGGACTGAATCTGGCTCCAACAAGCTTGCTAGCATAAAGTTAGCTTTCTGGGTCATTGTCAATGGCGCATGCCAGAAAACCAAACAAAGGCATTCATTTCTAGCCATGCAGTATATCCAAGAATTCTCAACACTAAAGTATTAAATTATTCCTGAAACAGTGCAGTTGTTTTGAATCAAAAGGGATTAGTCACAGTGAGAAGAGTAAACAAAAGAACTCACTCTAATTACCTGTTTCATTTAGCTGAGTAGATTCTTAGGCAATGCCTTGCAACTTCAGGCAATTAAATTATCCACCGAGTTCATCTTTAAAGTCCCGAGTCCATGAGTGAACTATTTTCTTATTCATCTCTCCATCTCAAATTGATCCCAATGCGAATGTAAAATTGTGTAGATTATTTTAATCTCTCAATAATTATATAACCATTTAGGGGGCTGTGTAATCACATAAACCAGGGATTTCCCTCCCAGATCCTTTTAAAACATTCTCATCCATCTCTTATTGATTTACTCTCAGACCACAGGATGCAGCTTCCTACTGTAGTTTGTTTTGAAAAAGTTTATTCAAGTTTTTCTTGTTCAAATGTCCATATTCTGTTCCTCCCCTCTTTCAATCTCCAAAGTCACAATATAAAGGCATTTTCAGACCAAACGGTACTGGGGACTCCCTGAGAGGCACTACCCCCTGTGGAGAACTACATACCTTCAGGAATTTTTTTCAGCTTACATTCACACATCCAATATGAATGCTGGAGTGATGTAAGAGCAGAGATGAGAGGCTGGGCAGTGCGTGTGTAGATCACACTAGATTGACATTTTCCTGGTTCATAACAAGATGAGAGCACTACAATGGCCAATAGCAAACTTTAAATACTTACTGTAACCTGCATTTATGACAGTTCTGACAGCATAATATTGATGTAACTAAGAGATTCTCCAAGATGGGTTCCAAACTTTTGCATTTGATTTCAATCCACTATGAAATGAAAGTGACGCCTTAGTCTTATCCTATTTTATCCCCATAGATGCTGCATTTTGGAAATACTTAATCACAATTAAATAGCTGAATATCGATCTTTAAATACTTAGTAACACTCCACCTGCTTAGCCTACACGACCAGATTCATCAGCTTATAATAATGCATTTCACATGCATTTCCTTGTTGATAAGCAGATGGCATTGGTGAAATAATTTTTTTATGTCTTTACTACTAAATACTTAACCTACAAACATAAGACTTCTTTATAGCTTCTAAATATCAAATCCGTGGACTATTATGCATAAATGAGGAATGAGGAGCGGATATCACCCCATTGTCTGTTGAGTAGTGGTTTTTTAAATGGTGTGTGTCTGGAGAAAAGTGAAAAAGCCACATGATCTGCGTTGCTCCTCAGAATCTCCGCAACGCCTGTGAGTTGCCAGTAACTGTATTTTTATTTGTGATACCATGACAACTTTTGAACCGATCAATTATATCCATAAATAACATTCCTGGCATTAGTGAAGGCACTCAGTGGCGGAACGGGAGGAGAGGAGAGATAGGGAGAGAGGAGAGATGGGGAGAGAGGAGAGGGGGAGGAGAGGAGAGATGGGGAGAGAGGAGAGGGAGAGGAGAGATAGGGAGAGAGGAGAGATGGGGAGAGAGGAGAGATGGGGAGAGAGGAGAGATGGGGAGAGGGGAGAGGGGGAGGAGAGGAGCAAACAGCTGTTTAGGCTACTAATACATTTACACGTTCCTGCATCACAGTAACTAATGTATTGTTTTATCCGTGGAAAATGTGCAAACCTTTTGTTCAAGGGACAAAAATAGTAGTCAATGAAGAAACACTGGCTCAGTTGATTTGACACTAATGGCACATCAGTCCTCTGAGCTCTCAGAGAAAAAGGAGAGGAGAGGTGGGAAACCACCACAGTCAAGGGCTAAACAGCATCTCACTTTTTTTCTGAATATATATTTCTTTATTCTAACTTAATTCAATTTTTTTATTTGTTTGTACTACCGGGCAGTCCGGTAGAGGGAGAGAGAGGAAGAACGGGAGACAGAGCGGGGGGAAGACATTTGGCAAAGGACGCCGGGTCCGGGAATTGAACCCGGGTCGGCCGCTTCGCAACGCAGCGTGTTACATGGGTCGCCACTTGGGTGCCCAACATTGCAGATGTTTAAGGTCGCACCTACCTTGTTTGGTCCGTTCTAAGTGAACCATGGTCCCTTTAAATCAATAGTCCGTTTCGTTTGGAGAGGTGTGAACACAAACCAAACTAGTGTGAGGACCAAACAACCGAACCATGGTCCTCAAAGTGGAGCATGGTGCGGTTTGCTGTTGGTGTGAATGCAATTTAACTTTATATAGTACCTAATCTAGGAAGCAAAGTAGCCTACAGTGCATTGTGGGATGAAGACAGACGCCACCTAGCGTTGACAGCTGCAGCAATGAGTCGAGGACAGATGTGGGGGAGCGACGAGGTGAAGGCTCTATTAGAGATATGGGCAGAAGATACAATTTCAAAATGATTAGTAGAAACTGAGGTGTTTAAATTATTTAGTGAAAAACTGAAAGAGAGGGGGATTGATTGGTCTGGAGAACAATGCCGGTTGAAAGTAAAAAACAATACAAACAATGTATCATTCTCACATTTGGTCCACCAGAAAGTCCACAGGCACGTGCACACATAGAGGCCAAGGGGTCCTTGAGCACCTGCCTTTTTGAGCCTCATCAAAAAAGTGCCCTTTTTTACTGTTACGCATATAGACTGCCCTTCCAACTGAAAAATGTCAGGATAGAATCAAAATATTAGGTAAAGAGAGAGAGATGCCCCATATTCCATTGCAGTTTGCACGGCCTCTCCGCGGACCTATATTTTATGCATAGCGTGGGTGGTGATGATGATGATGATGATAGAAACCGCTGTGTAGAAATGATAGAAACCGCATACAGTTGAATGCTGGTATTACACTCACTGAGGGACACGAAGAAGTCAAGTCCGATGGGATTTGGGAATCTCAAATACAAATCGGGATTGGAATAAAAAATGCATTTATATTAAACAATACAGAATATACAGCACTTCTTGGGGTCTGTAGGGTAAGCACTTATTCCCTCCCCCCTGAATATTTATGGAGATGTATGGGCCTTTTAAGTCAGTGATAAAAGTGTCTTTCAAGGATAAGTGAGCTCCTGCACTGATTATTATAGTTCAATATTCAATATTTGATCACCAAAACCCCCCAAAAAGCCTAAAAAGGGGGCCCCCCGTCCGAAAAGGGCCCTTAAAAATTGCGCTTGGTTAATATATACACACAAGTGCAGTGCCCTTTTCAGCCTTTGAGCACCTGCCCCTCTAAAGTCCTGTGCACGTCCCTGGTCCGGTCTATCCTTGGACTTTCAGATGTGAACACAGCCTTTAATAACACATTTCTAGGAAATGTCAAGGAGGGAGGGACAGCTTGCTTGCAAACCTGTAAGTGCAGAGGGAAATTGTACGACATTATCCTCATTATTTGCTCAAACTCGCAGCATGCAGTCACACACCAAGCACAGCTACTGAAAACCATAAATTCAAGGTCCACAACCAGAGAGATGAGAATCAAACCTTTTATTGCTGTTTGTAGGGAATGAAGGGGTTAATAATACACACCGCACAATCTCCCGTCCACAATCTAGTAGAAGGTCCAGTAGCGAGGTTCGGTACATGGAGACGGGTTCTCGGACAGTCCAGGGGACGGGTATTGATTGATTGATTGATTGAAAACTTTATTAACAGATTGCAGAATGGGTACAATACAGTACAGCTCAATACACACAATTGTTAAGGGGATGCAGACCAGAGAAAGACTTTCGTCTTGTTTACATCAGGGTCCCCCATTTTCAATTCATCAGGACATATATGACATACATGACATACAGATAGTCAGTACTGCTACATCTATACATTTATGACATACCAGATTTGCAAATACAGTACTGTTTGTGATACAGAAGGAGTCAAGAAAAGGGAGTATATACATTTGACGTAGAAACTGTACATTGGAGGAGGTTGGGTGGGGGGGGTTGGGTACATTGGGATATTGACAACCATACTGGGTAATTTACATTGGAGGTGGTTGGGGGGGGGGGGGGCACACTGTATAAACAAGTAAAACTGTACATTGAGGGGGGGGGGGGGACACTGTACAAACAAACAAAATTGTACATTGGACTATTGACAACCATACTAGGTAAATGACTGTACATTGGAGGGGGTTGGGTTAGGATATTTACAGGGGCCAGTGTTGAATTGCAGTCTCCCGTAGGTGTCCCTTGAGAGAGGTTTTGAAAGTGGGTAGTGATCCACATTCCTTTACAGCTTTGGGTAGGGCGTTCCACATTGATGTGGCATAATTGCGAAACGTGTTTAGTCCCTTATTTGAGCCGAATCTGGGTTTAACATGATTTGTGGAGCTCCCTCTGGTGTTGTGATCGTGGTATTCACTGACCTTTGGGAAGTATTTTGACATGTACATGGGTACCTTGGTCGTGTAGTGTATCTTGTAGACCAGGCCCATTGCAAGTTGCTGTACTCTGTCGTCTACTCTAAGCCATCCTAGGTTGTCAAAGTGGGCAGGGGTGAGGTGGGTTCTAGGAGTAAGGTCAAGCAGTAGTCTGACCAGTATGGTGGAGGGTAGTCAGGCAGGCAGGCAGGCAGGGGTCATACAGGGGGTTCTCAGACAGGCAAGGGCAGTAGCACACAGCAGGTTACATATTATGAATCAAGTCAAGTCAAGTCAAGAGTTTTAATTGTCACGGCATACAGGTATACAATGAAATGCGGGTGGTCTTGCCCGCAACGATGTGCAATACAGTGGTACATATAATAGAATCAAAAGAAGAAACAACATTGTGCAGTAACAGATAGCAGGTAACATGGAGTGACATCTCGGTATCTGTACATAGTTATTTACAGCGCATGTGTGACATGCTAGTTAGCTTTGGTAGTGCAATACACTGTTCCTGTTATTCTAATTTAAAGTGTCCTTTCCTTTGGCCATAAGTGTGCGTGTGTGCGACATGAGTGTGTGCCCGCTCATGTTAAAGTGTTAAGTGGCTGCTCGTGTGTGAGCGTGCACAGTGTGCGTGTCGTGTGTGTGTTCATGTGTGCTTGTGTGTGGACAGTTCAATGTTCTGAGCACTCAATGTACATTGTTCATGGCTCTGATGGCCTGGGGGAAGAAGCTGAGCCTAAGCCGCTCTGTCCTAGTAGCTGGGATTTGCAGGCGTCTGCCTGACCTCAGCAGCTGAAACAGGCTGTTATTGGGGTGGTGAGGGTCTTTCATTATCCTGCAGGCTCTGGATTTGCACCTCTTGTTGTATAGAACCTGCAGGGGGGGTAGTGCAATGCCCGTGGTACGCTCGGCTGAGCGCACCACTTTCTGTAGGGCCTTCTTGTCCTGTGCCGTGCTGTTTCCATACCAGGCAGTGATGTTTCCGGTCAGGATGCTCTCTACAGCTCCTGAGTAGAAGGACTGGAGTATCTTCCCCGATACTCTGAACTTCCTTAACTGTCTCAGGTGGTAGAGACGCTGTTTCGCCTTCTTTACTACTGTGCCTATGTGTGTTGACCATGTCAGGTCCTCTGAGATGTGGACCCCCAGGTACTTGAAGCTGCTCACCCTGTCCACGGTAGCCCCGTTTATCATCAGTGGTGTGTGTGTCTCCTGCTGTCCTCTCCTATAATCCACGATCAGTTCCTTGGTTTTGCCAATGTTCAGGAGCAGGCTGTTGTCCTGGCACCAGCGTTCCAGTACCTCCACCTCCTCCCGGTAGGCCTTCTCGTCGTTGTCCGAGATCAGCCCCACCACCACCGTGTCATCTGCGAACTTCACTATGGAGTTGGAGCTGAACTTGGCCACACAGTCGTGTGTGTAGAGTGAGTACAGCAGGGGGCTCAGAACACAGCCCTGGGGGGACCCGATGCTCAGGGTGATGGTGTTGGAGGTCTGACCCCCCACCCTGACCGCCTGGGGTCTTTCGCTCAGAAAGTCCAGTACCCAGGCGCTCAGGGCGGAGCTCAGACCTAGCTCGATCAGCTTGTCCACCAGTCTGGTGGGGACTATGGTGTTGAACGCTGAGCTGTAGTCAATGAACAACAGTCTCACATAGCCCCCCTTCTGACGGTCAAGGTGCGAGAGGGTGCTGTGCAGTACCTGGGAGACCGCGTCGTCGGTGGACCTGTTTGTCCTGTATGCAAATTGCATAGGGTCCATATCACTGGGGAGGGAGGCACAAATGTGGTCCTTGACCAGCCTCTCGAAACATTTCATGACCACAGAGGTGAGTGCCACCGGTCTGTAGTCATTTGGACATGCTGGGGAGGGTTTCTTCGGCACAGGGATGATGGTAGACCTCTTGAAGCAGGCAGGGACCACTGACTCCGCCAGTGATTGATTAAATATGACGGTGAACACAGGGGCCAGCTGGTTGGCACAGGTCTTGAGTATACGTCCTGTTATGCCATCTGGGCCAGCAGCCTTCCTGGTGTTCACCTGCATAAATGCTCTTCTCACACTGTGTTCCGACAACGAGAGAGCGTCCCCCCCCCCCTCGCGGTTGCCCCCCCCCCTCCACAACAGCCGGCGCGCCAGTGACGTCACTAGCCGGAGAGCCAGCAGCGCCACTGTCTACACCAAACCGAGCGTAGAAGGTGTTGAGCTTGTCCGCGAGGGAGGCGTCGTCGCTCCCCATTGACGGGGCGCTGACTTTATAGTCAGTTATTGACTTCAGTCCCTGCCATAATCCTCTTGTGTCGTTTTGTGCCATTTGTGTCTCCAGTTTGTCAGCATATGTCCTCTTAGCAAGTTTGACTGCTTTGCGTAGAGTATAGACTGAAGCCTTATACTCCTCCATGTTTCCTGACTCTCTACCCAGGTTGTAGGCGGTGGTACGAGAGTTCAGAGCTGCTCTAATAGTGCTATCCACCCACGGTTTCTGGTTTGGGAAAATCCGCACCGTTTTCCTGAGGACAATACCATCAGCTATTGTTGTTATGTAGCACACCACTATGTCTGCTAGTTCACTGACGTCACTGGCACTTCCTATGAACATATCCCAATCCGTGTCTGCAAGCACGTCCTTGAGCGTGGCCTCTGATTCGTCGGTCCACTTCTTAGTCTCACGTGACACGACGGCGTCACGTGATCTCTGTTGATATGCCGGAAATAGCAAGATGGAGTCATGATCGCTCGAGCTTGTGGACCCCGTTAATGGCGGAGCGGCTACTGCCTTGTAACCCGCTTTGAACGGGGAATAGCAGTGTATATATTCACAATATTATCTTATATAATGTATATATATATTTTTTCTCATATGTTTATCAGATTTAATTGTATTGCCTATATTTATGTCTTTCTTCTATTACCCTGCCCATATCTGTACCCCCCTTCCCCATGCTGCTATGATGCCAAGGGGATCAATAAAGGACAATCGTATCTTATCTTAACACATTGACCGCCAGCAGCAGGGGGCGCTGATATATTCAGCGCCAGGTCTTTATTCAATGGGTATAGTTTTAGACTGCGACATTTGCGAGTGCTTAAAATATATCTTTTATTATAGCTATGGGTCTAATAACGCCGTCGACTGTCAGTGAGTTGCTTCCAGTCAACATGCCCAAAACAGATTGTTTTTTCATCCGTACATTTCCATTTTATACCATTTTGTATGGTTTGGGTAATTCCAGGAAAAATACGAGAAAAAGGCATTTTAGCGTAATCCAGTCATCAAGTTGTAATTTTTCAGCTGATTATCTAATCATCCTGAAATCAACACTAGATTATCATTATTATATCTCGTCGTGCATTCATGAAATGGCCCTCGTAGCGGGGCGCCCCCCCCCCCCCCCCCACCGCAGTCAACGGTAATAAGCACATACACCTACACACAGATAGCTTTGATCGTGGTAGAAATAAATATCAGATCAACGCAAGGTTTTATATATAGTGTCCTTACCTGGTATCTGATGTAATGCAAAAAAAAGAATCCAATTATCTGATCGCCATTCCAGTTATCCACAGCGATCATGTCCCCGACATTACCAAGTGTTACACATGGACAGGCGGGCGGGGTTAGTATTCCATGCCGTCGTTGTAAAGGCCTGGCTCGCCTGAGTATTTAAACCCCGCCCCCACGGCTCAGATCAGCTCTTAAAACACACCAGCCCATTTCCAATGGAATGCAATAGCTCTGCAAGGCAGTAGAGGGCGGTGTTGACCATCTGCCAGCTCAGACAGGGTCTGAAGGGTATACAGAGGCTGCAGCTATGAATTATGAATAGTTATTACATGGCGTTTTAACATTCGCCAAAATGCTTGATTGTGATTGGTCAATAGCGCTCGGTTGCCCCTGACAGCAGTGAATTATTTCTCGATAACTGACCGCTGCCATGGGCAACGCACAATAATGACCGCTGATACGGGTAACAGATCGCTATTGACCAATCACAATCAAGCATTTTGGTCGTAGTCACGAAAGCTAAGCATTACCATTATGCACAGCTGCACTCATCAGTGTAATCAGAATTCAGACCACAGACCTGCCGGCTGCCGGCGATTCACTGCGTTTAGAACACCTCGGCGCGGCACCTCTGTGTTCTAAACTCTGTGTCGGTCAATAATTTTGCGACAATGACCTCGTAGCTATACATTATCCCTTACATATAGCGAATAAACGAAATAACGATCCCAAAAACTCGATTTTGGCGATATTCGAATGGCGGGCAATAACGAGTATACTAGTTTTTGGCGCAGAACCAGTTAAGAGACACACGAAAAAGGAAAACTCACACCCAGCTTTGTAATAATCCACTTTTACAGCTCTATCTACAGTTAAAACGTTCACTCCCGTTGTTTTTCTCCTCGTGTTCTACTTCCTATTAAGACAAAGCCACTGGAGAGAGAATTACGTGGCCGTTTCCATCGTAGGGCATCTGATGAAAATTCATCAGAAGAAGATGAGTGCGGAAGAGAGCGTTTTAATTACAGATGGAGCTATAAAAGAGTGGATTTTTTTACAAAGCTGGCGTTTCTGACCAGACTCTATATACTAGTAAAACAATCAAATAGCTGTGCTGGAACTCATGAGAGTGCACAGGGGACCTCGTCTCCTGCCCAGATACACGCAGACGGCGCTAGGCTGTTGCTAAGTATTCGAAAAGCACAGATGTTCTTATTAAGTATTCCGGCGTGTTGGATACTGTTCGGTTTTGCGGATACGCCGCACGGTGATGAAATGTCTCGGTGAGCTGTGTTTATGTCTCCGTGGGGAGAGAGACAGGTGGGAGGCAGCCTGGGCTGCAACAAGCACCCGACAACCAACATGTCACATACACCTCCCACAGCCATATATTCATCTTCTTCTTCTCACTGCCTCCGTCTTCTCTTATCAACATCTTTCTCTCTCTCCCTCCCGTGCTCTACTCTCTATTCTCTCACCCACTCTCTCTCTCCTTCACTATCTTTGTCTCTTTCTCTTTTTATTTTTTTTATCTACTTTTTCTCCCATTTTCAATTTTTCTCCCATCCCAATTTCGTATTGTCCAATTCTACCCTCCCATGTCTCGAACGCTGTTAGGCCATGCCTCCCACAGGCCGGCTGCAATGTGGACGAAGCCTTGCATCACGTGTCCCCTCCGGTACACGAGGAGGCAGCCGTCGCATCTTTTCACCTGCACAGCGCAATCTCTCAGCGGCGAGGGTTTGCGTGGGAGGGTCACGCCGCCCCCGTTGCTTCCTGATTCTGCTGCGCAGGCGCACCAACCGACCTGTAGGAGTCGCTGTCCACAACGTCCGATCCCCACCCACCAGCTTCCCACCCCTAACACTGCCAATTGCGTTAGTATGAACGACCAGCCAAGCTGGTAGCAATGCCGAGAGCTGGGCTCGAACCCAGCATCTCCTGCATTAGTGGCGAGCGCCTTGTCCACTGCGCCACTTAGCCGCCTCTTTGTCTCTTTCTCTATCTCTCACCCCCTTTCACTTTCTTTCTCTCTCTCTCTCTCTCTCTCTCTCTCTCTCTCTCTCTCTCTCTCTCTCTCTCGCTCTCCTTCACCATCTTTGTATCTTTCTCTGCTCCTATCTCTCTCTCTTTCTCTCTCTCTCTTTCACTATATTTGTCTCTTTCTCTGCTCCTCTCTCTCTCTATCTCTCTTTCTCTCTCTCTCTCTCTTTCCCTCTCCTCCTCATGTTCTCTCTCTCTCTATTTCTCATCACCACCTCTCCACCACCCCACATTCCATGAGATGACCAGGTCCATGTCTCACCCCTGGGAACATTTCCCGATAATGGCCTCCTCCTCCTCCTCCCTCCTCTTCATCCCACTTTCCACTGTTTCTCTCATCTCACTTGCTCCTCTTTAATTAAGCACTTCTCCCTCTCACTGTTTATTTCCAGATTAATTTGTGGCGGTGAATGGACACAAAAGCGAGGGATTTAATGAAGTTTTTCTTTTTTGTTCTTGTACCAGGATTGGATTTGTTGAAGAGGCACAAACGGCCCCCATCATCATCATCATCATCCTTGAGAAGTGGCCCCTCTGGGAGCCGCAGGAATAATGTGTCCGACTGTTAAATTGAGGGCAGAACTATTGTTCACGGGGAAAGCTATTATCTTCACTTTGCCGACCATCATTTTAATACCTTTTCCCATAACCTTTATATTACCTCGCTATCCCGCTGCTCTCTGTAAGATTATCCTGTCATTAAAAAAAAAAAAAAGCTGCAAAAAACCTTCCTGCTGTTGTTGGGTTTATACAGTAAAAAATTATTCTGCCCAAAGGGTGTTTTGCTCCAGAGTGCCAGACAGGCTAAAACCAAAAAGACACTGCAATACGCTGACCTTCAGTCCGTCTATTACCGCCTTTGGAACGGTACTCACATCTCATTATGGTCTTTACACTGGCTTCAAACTTTTATTTTACTGCATAGTTTGTGAATCAGTGTGCATTACTAACCTGCTTTAACACTAGAAGTGTTGCATTACTGGACTTACATAACTCTCCTCGTCAAAGGCACAGCGGTATTGGATACAATTTAAGATACTGTAAATGGATTGCATTTATATAGAGCTTTTATCCAAACTGCTTTACAACTTATGCCTCACATTCACCCATTCACTCACACACTCACACACCGATGGTGGAGGCAACCGTGCAAGGTGCCGGAACCGAACCAGGAACCTTCTGGTTACCATGACCTCCTGAGCCACTGTCGCCCCCTACATACTGTATCCACTGTTGCCCCCCTACATACTGTATCCACTGTTGCCCCCCTACATACTGTATCCACTGTTGCCCCCCTACATACTGTATCCACTGTTGCCCCCCTACATACTGTATCCACTGTTGCCCCCCTACATACTGTATCCACTGTTGCCCCCCTACATACTGTATCCAGTGTTGCCCCCCTACATACTGTATCCACTGTTGCCCCCCTACATACTGTATCCACTGTTGCCCCCCTACATACTGTATCCACTGTTGCCCCCCTACATACTGTATCCACTGTTGCCCCCCTACATACTGTATCCACTGTTGCCCCCCTACATACTGTATCCACTGTTGCCCCCCTACATACTGTATCCACTGTTGCCCCCCTACATACTGTATCCAGTGTTGCCCCCCTACATACTGTATCCACTGTTGCCCCCCTACATACTGTATCCACTGTTGCCCCCCTACATACTGTATCCAGTGTTGCCCCCCTACATACTGTATCCACTGTTGCCCCCCTACATACTGTATCCAGTGTTGCCCCCCTACATACTGTATCCACTGTTGCCCCCCTACATACTGTATCCAGTGTTGCCCCCCTACATACTGTATCCACTGTTGCCCCCTACATACTGTATCCACTGTTGCCCCCCTACATACTGTATCTACTGTTGCCCCCCTACATACTGTATCCACTGTTGCCCCCCTACATACTGTATCCACTGTTGCCCCCCTACATACTGTATCCAGTGTTGCCCCCCTACATACTGTATCCACTGTTGCCCCCTACATACTGTATCCACTGTTGCCCCCCTACATACTGTATCCAGTGTTGCCCCCCTACATACTGTATCCACTGTTGCCCCCTACATACTGTATCCACTGTTGCCCCCCTACATACTGTATCCAGTGTTGCCTCCCTACATACTGTATCCACTGTTGCCCCCCTACATACTGTATCCACTGTTGCCCCCTACATACTGTATCCACTGTTGCCCCCCTACATACTGTATCCAGTGTTGCCCCCCTACATACTGTATCCACTGTTGCCCCCCTACATACTGTATCCACTGTTGCCCCCTACATACTGTATCCACTGTTGCCCCCCTACATACTGTATCCACTGTTGCCCCCCTACATACTGTATCCAGTGTTGCCCCCCTACATACTGTATCCACTGTTGCCCCCCTACATACTGTATCCACTGTTGCCCCCCTACATACTGTATCCACTGTTGCCCCCCTACATACTATATCCACTGTTGCCCCCCTACATACTGTATCCACTGTTGCCCCCTACATACTGTATCCACTGTTGCCCCCCTACATACTGTATCCACTGTTGCCCCCTACATACTGTATCCAGTGTTGCCCCCCTACATACTGTATCCACTGTTGCCCCCCTACATACTGTATCCACTGTTGCCCCCCTACATACTGTATCCACTGTTGCCCCCCTACATACTGTATCCACTGTTGCCCCCCTACATACTGTATCCACTGTTGCCCCCCTACATACTGTATCCACTGTTGCCCCCCTACATACTGTATCCACTGTTGCCCCCCTACATACTGTATCCAGTGTTGCCCCCCTACATACTGTATCCACTGTTGCCCCCTACATACTGTATCCAGTGTTGCCCCCTACATACTGTATCCAGTGTTGCCCCCCTACATACTGTATCCACTGTTGCCCCCCTACATACTGTATCTACTGTTGCCCCCCTACATACTGTATCCACTGTTGCCCCCCTACATACTGTATCCACTGTTGCCCCCCTACATACTGTATCCACTGTTGCCCCCCTACATACTGTATCCAGTGTTGCCCCCTACATACTGTATCCACTGTTGCCCCCCTACATACTGTATCCAGTGTTGCCCCCCTACATACTGTATCCACTGTTGCCCCCCTACATACTGTATCCAGTGTTGCCCCCCTACATACTGTATCCACTGTTGCCCCCCTACATACTGTATCCAGTGTTGCCCCCCTACATACTGTATCCACTGTTGCCCCCTACATACTGTATCCACTGTTGCCCCCCTACATACTGTATCCACTGTTGCCCCCCTACATACTGTATCCAGTGTTGCCCCCCTACATACTGTATCCAGTATTTAGTACAATACCACCGTGTGCAAACTTTAGCAGTGAAGTCCATTCCTGAACAGTTGAAATATACATGAGAGTCAACAGAGCACTGCAAGCTCAGTGTGGATTATGTGTTTTAATGTGTACAGTGTACACACTAGCTGAATTACCACCTATTACAGTGTATACAGTACAATACTACATTGTGTGCAGTACTACAGTGTGTACAATACTACAGTGTACAGTACTAGCTGCAGTGTGTACAGTACTAGCTATAGTGTGTACACTACTACATTGTGTGCAGTACTACAGTGTGTACACTACTACATTGTGTACAGTACTACAGTGTGTACAATACTACAGTGTGTACAGTACTAGCTGCAGTGTGTACAGTACTAGTTATAGTGTGTACAGTACTACATTGTGTACAGTACTACAGTGTGTACAATACTACAGTGTGTACAGTACTAGCTACATTGTGTGCAGTACTACATTGTGTGCAGTACTACATTGTGTGCAGTACTACAGTGTGTACAGTACTAGCTACAGTGTGTACAATACTACATTGTGTGCAGTACTACATTGTGTACAGTACTAGCTACAGTGTGTACAATACTACATTGTGTGCAGTACTACAGTGTGTACAGTACTAGTTATAGTGTGTACAATACTACATTGTGTGCAGTACTACAGTGTGTACAGTACTAGTTATAGTGTGTACAATACTACATTGTGTGCAGTACTACAGTGTGTACAGTACTGCCCAGATACACGCAGACGGCGCTAGGCTGTTGCTAAGTATTCGAAAAGCACAGATGTTCTTATTAAGTATTCCGGCGTGTTGGATACTGTTCGGTTTTGCGGATACGCCGCACGGTGATGAAATGTCTCGGTGAGCTGTGTTTATGTCTCCGTGGGGAGAGAGACAGGTGGGAGGCAGCCTGGGCTGCAACAAGCACCCGACAACCAACATGTCACATACACCTCCCACAGCCATATATTCATCTTCTTCTTCTCACTGCCTCCGTCTTCTCTTATCAACATCTTTCTCTCTCTCCCTCCCGTGCTCTACTCTCTATTCTCTCACCCACTCTCTCTCTCCTTCACTATCTTTGTCTCTTTCTCTTTTTATTTTTTTTATCTACTTTTTCTCCCATTTTCAATTTTTCTCCCATCCCAATTTCGTATTGTCCAATTCTACCCTCCCATGTCTCGAACGCTGTTAGGCCATGCCTCCCACAGGCCGGCTGCAATGTGGACGAAGCCTTGCATCACGTGTCCCCTCCGGTACACGAGGAGGCAGCCGTCGCATCTTTTCACCTGCACAGCGCAATCTCTCAGCGGCGAGGGTTTGCGTGGGAGGGTCACGCCGCCCCCGTTGCTTCCTGATTCTGCTGCGCAGGCGCACCAACCGACCTGTAGGAGTCGCTGTCCACAACGTCCGATCCCCACCCACCAGCTTCCCACCCCTAACACTGCCAATTGCGTTAGTATGAACGACCAGCCAAGCTGGTAGCAATGCCGAGAGCTGGGCTCGAACCCAGCATCTCCTGCATTAGTGGCGAGCGCCTTGTCCACTGCGCCACTTAGCCGCCTCTTTGTCTCTTTCTCTATCTCTCACCCCCTTTCACTTTCTTTCTCTCTCTCTCTCTCTCTCTCTCTCTCTCTCTCTCTCTCTCTCTCTCTCTCTCTCTCTCGCTCTCTCTATCTACTGTTGCCCCCCTACATACTGTATCCACTGTTGCCCCCCTACATACTGTATCCACTGTTGCCCCCCTACATACTGTATCCAGTGTTGCCCCCCTACATACTGTATCCACTGTTGCCCCCTACATACTGTATCCACTGTTGCCCCCCTACATACTGTATCCAGTGTTGCCCCCCTACATACTGTATCCACTGTTGCCCCCTACATACTGTATCCACTGTTGCCCCCCTACATACTGTATCCAGTGTTGCCCCCCTACATACTGTATCCACTGTTGCCCCCCTACATACTGTATCCACTGTTGCCCCCTACATACTGTATCCACTGTTGCCCCCCTACATACTGTATCCAGTGTTGCCCCCCTACATACTGTATCCACTGTTGCCCCCCTACATACTGTATCCACTGTTGCCCCCTACATACTGTATCCACTGTTGCCCCCCTACATACTGTATCCACTGTTGCCCCCCTACATACTGTATCCAGTGTTGCCCCCCTACATACTGTATCCACTGTTGCCCCCCTACATACTGTATCCACTGTTGCCCCCCTACATACTGTATCCACTGTTGCCCCCCTACATACTATATCCACTGTTGCCCCCCTACATACTGTATCCACTGTTGCCCCCTACATACTGTATCCACTGTTGCCCCCCTACATACTGTATCCACTGTTGCCCCCTACATACTGTATCCAGTGTTGCCCCCCTACATACTGTATCCACTGTTGCCCCCCTACATACTGTATCCACTGTTGCCCCCCTACATACTGTATCCACTGTTGCCCCCCTACATACTGTATCCACTGTTGCCCCCCTACATACTGTATCCACTGTTGCCCCCCTACATACTGTATCCACTGTTGCCCCCCTACATACTGTATCCACTGTTGCCCCCCTACATACTGTATCCAGTGTTGCCCCCCTACATACTGTATCCACTGTTGCCCCCTACATACTGTATCCAGTGTTGCCCCCTACATACTGTATCCAGTGTTGCCCCCCTACATACTGTATCCACTGTTGCCCCCCTACATACTGTATCTACTGTTGCCCCCCTACATACTGTATCCACTGTTGCCCCCCTACATACTGTATCCACTGTTGCCCCCCTACATACTGTATCCACTGTTGCCCCCCTACATACTGTATCCAGTGTTGCCCCCTACATACTGTATCCACTGTTGCCCCCCTACATACTGTATCCAGTGTTGCCCCCCTACATACTGTATCCACTGTTGCCCCCCTACATACTGTATCCAGTGTTGCCCCCCTACATACTGTATCCACTGTTGCCCCCCTACATACTGTATCCAGTGTTGCCCCCCTACATACTGTATCCACTGTTGCCCCCTACATACTGTATCCACTGTTGCCCCCCTACATACTGTATCCACTGTTGCCCCCCTACATACTGTATCCAGTGTTGCCCCCCTACATACTGTATCCAGTATTTAGTACAATACCACCGTGTGCAAACTTTAGCAGTGAAGTCCATTCCTGAACAGTTGAAATATACATGAGAGTCAACAGAGCACTGCAAGCTCAGTGTGGATTATGTGTTTTAATGTGTACAGTGTACACACTAGCTGAATTACCACCTATTACAGTGTATACAGTACAATACTACATTGTGTGCAGTACTACAGTGTGTACAATACTACAGTGTACAGTACTAGCTGCAGTGTGTACAGTACTAGCTATAGTGTGTACACTACTACATTGTGTGCAGTACTACAGTGTGTACACTACTACATTGTGTACAGTACTACAGTGTGTACAATACTACAGTGTGTACAGTACTAGCTGCAGTGTGTACAGTACTAGTTATAGTGTGTACAGTACTACATTGTGTACAGTACTACAGTGTGTACAATACTACAGTGTGTACAGTACTAGCTACATTGTGTGCAGTACTACATTGTGTGCAGTACTACATTGTGTGCAGTACTACAGTGTGTACAGTACTAGCTACAGTGTGTACAATACTACATTGTGTGCAGTACTACATTGTGTACAGTACTAGCTACAGTGTGTACAATACTACATTGTGTGCAGTACTACAGTGTGTACAGTACTAGTTATAGTGTGTACAATACTACATTGTGTGCAGTACTACAGTGTGTACAGTACTAGTTATAGTGTGTACAATACTACATTGTGTGCAGTACTACAGTGTGTACAGTACTAGCTACAGTGTGTACAGTACTACAGTGTGTACAGTACTAGCTACAGTGTGTACAATACTACAGTGTGTACAATACTACAGTGTACAGTACTAGCTACAGTGTGTACAATACTACAGTGTGTACAATACTACAGTGTGTACAGTACTAGCTACAGTGTGTACAATACTACAGTGTGTACAGTACTAGCTACAGTGTGTACAATACTACAGTGTGTACAATACTACAGTGTACAGTACTAGCTACAGTGTGTACAATACTACAGTGTGTACAATACTACAATGTACAGTACTAGCTACAGTGTGTACAGTACTAAGATAAGATAATCCTTTATTGATCCCCTTGAAATTCGGGTGTCAAAGCAGCATGGGGGGGGGGGGAGATACAGGGTGGGGGATGCATAGCTTCACAGTCCTATACAGTCCAGTATATATATACACTATAGATACACTTAAGGTATAGATACAAATACAATATAATAATATACAAAGTACAAACACAAGATAGTCCAGTGGTGAGAGTACAGTGATATGTAGTCTAGTCTCTAGTAGTCTAGTGCAAAGAAACCAGATAGTCAGTACGGTGATGTGAGTCTCTAGTTCTGACAGTGATAGCTCTGGCAGCAGAACCGGCCGATCCGGCACGTACAGCTGGGTAGGTCGTCTTTAGGTGGTTCGAGGACTGAGGAAAGGTGAGCCCATATTGTTGGTGGACCCGTTTCCTTACTTGTCAAGAGTGTGCTGAAACACAGATGATCTTCACCCCCTCCAACATAAAGGATGCCTGTGTGAAGGTTTGCCTGTTGTTGTTGTTGTTGTTGTTGTTGTTGTTGGAAAATATACTGCTTGGATCTCAGAATGAAATTGCACGGATAATTCTCTGAGGAATTGATATGAATGAGGCATTCGTTGGCTTTCATGTTCTGTTTCTGTTCATAGTAGGAATAGTAGTAGTAGTAGTAGTAGTAGTAGTAGTAGTAGTAGTAGTAGTAGTAGTAGTAGTAGTAGTAGTAGTAGTAGTAGTAGTAGTAGTAGTAGGTGAACTGTATCTTGATATTGAATAAATGCCTTTTGAAGCACTGGCTTTTGGCGTTGGAATAATCACACAAAGAGCTCTCCATTTCTCTTTTAACAGTAACTTTCAGTGGCCCTTTTCCCTTGACTTTCACTGGCCCTTTTCCCGTCACATTGTCTCTCACTGGCCCTTTTCCCTTATCTTTCACTGGCCGTTTCCCCTTGTCTGTCACTGGCCCTTTTCCCTTCACATTGTCTCTCACTGGCCCTTTCCCCTTGTCTTTCACTGGCCCTGGAGTTTCATGATGGTAACGATGTCTGTGATTGGAGCGGAGTGAGAGGCGGAGTCACGGAGTTGGAGAGAAGAAGTGGGGACAGAATGGGTTGGAGAGTGATAGGCAACCTTCGGAACGAAGAAGCCACCTAATGATGAACCAGGTGGAATCTCAAAGATAAAAACGTTACATTCTCTGTACATTTTGATGGTGGATTACAACAGGTTGCCTCCGCAAGGGTCTCCAAATCAGTCCTCCCAATGAGTTTGAGCGCATGAAGCTTCTCTGCAACGAATGACAAGTTCTCATGTACTTTACAAAGACATGTTTGCCTGTCAGCAATGATGGGGTCGACAACCCAGAATGGACGTAGTTGGCAGAACTGGGTATAATATGACAACTTTATTGATGGATTTTTCTAGCAAAAATATCCTATGGAGATTCATCATGGTGTAATTTAAAATGGCTTTTGTATTTAGTGCTTTGCTTTTTGTAAGGGTCTGGTTTTTGCCTGCTGTTTAAATCACTCGTTTAATCTCTTGAAAAATAATCGGACAACTCTCTCTCATCAAAATGTTTGATCCTGTGGAGTTGTGTTTCTTTCTGTTGAAAGAAATTCCATTGTCACTGTTTTCCGGACTCTTGCATAACTGTTTCCTTGACATTTCAAATGTTTCTTGAACCTTTTTCTGGAGCTTGTATTTCTTAAAAGTATTTTGCCAGACACTATTCCGGATATTATTTGCCATTCTTTTTTCTTGTTTTCAATTCATAATGAATTGTAAGTAAGGGTGCAATTAGCACCGTGCAATCCATTCTTTGTGGATCCCGCCCTGTGTGTTTATCTCCAATTTTGACAGCCAATTTTTTATTTTCATATGTGGATTTAATAACATCAAATTACTTTCCCCCTATACCACTTTCTATTAATTTAAAAAGTAAACCCTCATGCCAGACTGAGTAAAAAGCTTTCTGGAAATCGACAAAGCATGCCTGAATTTTTCCTTTATTTTGATTTACATATTTATCGATTAGTGTGTGTAAGGTGAAAATGTGGTCAGCTGTTCTATAGTTTGGGAGGAATCCAATTTGACTTTTGCTTAAGACATTGTGCTCACTGACGAAATCTATAATTCTTTAATTTAGGATGCTGCCAAATAATTTCCTCAGATTACTACTAACACAGATGCCTCTGTGATTGTTGGGATCATATTTGTCTACGTTCTTGAAAATGGGTGTGATCAGCCCTTCACTCCAGCTTTCAGGGAAATATCCCACACTTAGTACCAAGTTGAATATTTTTAAGATGCCAATTTGCATTTTCTGTTGGTATGTTTTAACATCTCATTTAATATGCCATCGGTCCCACATGCCTTTTTGTTCTGCAGAGCTTTTAATTTGTCTCTCTCCCCCCCCCCCCCCCCCCTCTCTCCCCCTCTCCCTCCCCCTGTATAGGATCTTAGAGCTGCAGGAGAAAGGTGACCTGGACATCCTGAAGCAGAAGTGGTGGCCCCGCGCCGGCCGCTGCGACCTCAACAGCCACTCCAGCGCCCAGCCGGACGGACGCTCGCTGAAGCTCCACAGCTTCGCCGGCGTGTTCTGCATCCTGGCCGCCGGCCTGCTGCTCGCCTGCCTGGTGGCCGGGCTGGAGGCCTGGTGGAGCAGCAGCAACCGCTGCAACCGGCAAGAGCAGCAGCCCAAAGAGGTGACGGAGCACGGGGCCAGGAGGAGGCCGCGGGGGGAGGAGGACACTGCCACACTCTACTTTAAGGATCCAGCCACCGCAGACGCGACAAGCCCCGACCTAGTTGAGCTCCAGTACACCCAGCTGTAGATACCTCTTTAGAGAAGATACCTTTAGAGTTTAGACTATAGCTCAGGTCCAGTTGGAGGCAGGGGAGGGGGGGATAGACAGGGTTCGCACAAGGTCCTTGAAGTGCTTGATTTTTTTACCAAAAAAAGTCAAGGCCTGGAATTCTTTTTTTAATAAGGTGCTTAAAAGTCCTTGAAATTCACATTGAAAGTTTTGTTCATCTATGATCAAATTGTTCTGAATACAAAAATATAAAAATTTGTATCTAAAGTGTAACTAATTGTCGGAAATTGGTTTTAACTTAAGCCATAAATATTGTATCAAATTTATTTTAAAATAAAGTAAACGTCATTTAAAAGTGAATTGTATCCTTTTTAAATGCCCTTTTAAAATGAAAGTCCTTGAATTAAATTTTACAATGTCTGTGGGAACCCTGGGTAGAGTACACAGAACAGGACACCTAGATGTGTGCACTGTGCCACACCTGTGCCGTGCTTCAGATTGAAATCAAATTTGGTCTCTTTATTATTCCACTTTTTCTTTTGTTCATCGCTCCTCTTCCCTCCCACCACTCCCTCACACTGATACCGGTACCTTAATAAACGATCTCAAATACATACGATATCAAAAAAGCCACTCCACTCCCCCTTTATCATTCCCTTACTAATGTTTTCATGAACACATTGATTATTTGGTCAACGTTAGGGAGTTGTTTTATTTTCCTCAAATGTAGAAACACTGGGCCTCAATTTACCAAGCAAGTCAGGGTTTCTGGCTGTCAGCGTGCCCTGCATGTTTCACGCCCCCCACCCCTGGTAGTGAGTGCAGATGAGTGCACCTTCAGATTCTGCTGATTAACTCCCAAAACACCAGAGCTGTAACCAGTCGAGTTGTTGGTATTGAATTATTGTATCCTGAACTAATTCAGTTTCTTCAATTCCTATGCCCAAGGGCTCTGAGAGAAGATTATAATTAGCCAGAGAGATTGTTCCGGCAGAAACGGATAACAACGTTTGAAAGCTGCCAACATATCCATAACACTGTCAGACATTTTCTATTTCGATGCAAATTCCTACATTTGAAGGCAACACGCACAGAATAAACAGACATTCTCAAGTGAACATTAAAATGATGCAAAATGTAGCTCTAAAAATGCAGCTGCTGACCTTACGATGATCAAGTGTGTTAATGATCTTAGTTAATTCTACACACAATCTCAGGGAATACATTTTACATGTTTTGATGATACATTCTCAAGAGCAAGTGCCTAATGAAACATAAAAATACAGTTTGATCGCCAGATGATTTTGACTTCTTAAAAATTGTATCTACTATCACATGGGAGTTACCTGGGCTTTCATCACAAGTCTATTTTTGCTGTCCCCAGTGATGATAAAGGATAATGAGGAAGATTACAGATGCTTTGGCTTAAAGAATGTCTAAACTGATTTGAGACCTGCCGTTATTTTTTTTAAGTTCTGCCTCCACATAACAGTAGCAGAGGTACCTTTGTGTGCCGACCCCACGGTACTATAGACCCCCGCAACACTTCCAGGATTCTGAAATCATGGGGGAGAGAGCGCGGGGAGAAAATGAATGAATGTGGATGAGAGCCTTGACATTAAGTGGTTGTAGCTACGGCTGTGGGGGCGCTGGAGACATGATCCAATAGACTTTTATACGCCTGAGTCTCCTGAACACGGCACGACCAATTCAAAGTCGATCTGCACTTTCTCGGCCAAGCTACAGTATAGTCACTTTTCCGCACCTACTCCCAAACTACGCATGCACAGATTGCCCACGGAGTCTAGGTTCATCAATCTGCACATGTGTAGTTCGGGAGTAGGTGCGGAAAAGTGACTATAGCTCGGCCAAGAATGTGCCGATTGACTTGGAATTGGTTGCGCCGTGTTCAGGAGACTCAGGCGTATATAAAGGTCTATTGTATCATGTCTCCAGCGCCCCCACAGCCGTAGCTACAACCACTTAATGTCGAGGCTCTCATCCACATTCATTCATTTTCTCCCCGCGCTCTCTCCTCCATGACCTCAATGAAATGTGGAAGTGTATGCGCACAGCAAATCCACCTGACGGGCTTTTCGGAGAGATCTCCAATGCATGTGTCACGTGACATAGTAACAGGAAGTAGGCTTCAGTCCCCGGTCATGTGACAGGGGAGGACATAAGCGGGAGAAGGCTTGACTTGGATCCCTAAACTAAAGTGTGAGCAGACAGTATGCCAGTATGCATGGATCTGTCACCCTTAGCAATAAGACTTGTCTCAAAACACACCCAGTCCATAATCCCTAGTAATGCCACTGTGTCACACGTCTTATTGCAAATCATATGTCAATGTGGACACCCGTTTATTTCTTTCCTTTCTTTCTCTCTTTCTCTCTCTATCTTTTTTTTTTACACTTGACTGTTTATGATCTCGTGCAGGTTACTAAGGATTACAGACTGGCAAGGGTTTCTGGTCCATTGACATATAATGACATTACAACTGCTACATCGGAGGGGAGGCGGGACATTTGGCAGGAGAGAGAGAGAGGCTGGGATGAAGCAGAAGCTATTGACACAGGTCAGAATAGACCTCCTGTACACTATAACTATTGGAAATGATCTGTGCCACTGCCAACGTTCTTTGTGGGGGGGGGGGGGGGTGATTCTGAATTCAGTCTCAAATTCACATCCATGAAATTAACTGATATTTATTTGATTGGCAAAACGGTAAATGGACTCTTTGTGTCACTTTATGATACTTTTCAATTGATGGACTGAATTTGGGTATCACTGTTTGCAGATGATACTGTAATACATTTTTTATTAACGCCTGTTCTTGGCAACTGATTCTGCGGTTTTTGGTTTCTAGCTGATCCTTCACTAACCCTGCATCTCCCATCATTAGTTCCCCCACTAGTTCCAACCCTGTTCCTCCCTTTGCTTCTTTGGCTCCTCATTTTTACCTGCTGCAGTTGCATGTTATAAGGGCATACGTTATCTTACTTTCACTAACTAACACACTGTACAGCTTATAATAATAATAAACTTTATTTGTATACCACCTTTCATACAGAAACTGCAGCTCAAAGTGCTTCACAACAGAAAAAAGACAGGCATAAAATGAGCACATAGAGTGCAGACATATAAAATCACAGTTTTTCACATTAGGATCTAACATCCCAACAGGCCACCTTGTTTATGGTTTGATTCAGTTTTAAATAGACAATAATAAAAATAGTAAGATAAAATAGAGTAAACATTTGAGGAGTGAGAGTGATTTAACCCCCCCCCCCCCCCCCCCCCCCCCTACTGGGACCACATAATTGTTAGAGCGCTTTGTTTTCAAAATTAATTAAATCTTTCAGACCGTAGAGCTGTTGTTCACTAGTCGCTCAAATTGGGTAGGGCTTGATTTGAGGCGTGTATTTGTTTAGGCCTGCTGCCAATGTGAGGTGATTATAAATAAATTATAATGAGGTGCCAGTCTGTAAAGACAATAGCCTTGTGCTGCAACGTTTTAATTAGCTTTGAGAGTTTAAGTTTTTTTTATTCTGATACTGTGGGTTGAATTCAAATCTGTGTAGGCTTTGTTGATAAACACTCAACAAATAAATTATACGCTTAAAGGATCAAACCTAATTTTTTCACAGCTGTTAAGCCATAATAGTACTTGACGTTGCTGTATTAAGATAGATCGTGACACTCCGTCTGCATTTTCGAGTGTGCTTTTGAGACGTCACAAACACGCGTCATCGGATTCAAGTTTAACTTAAGGGGGTTAATGTTGAGTGGCACATTTATTTTTAAAGAAATATAGCCAAATGTATGCCGTCTGCTCATTAGGACAGAACCGGTCGATTATCACCAACCCTATAATCTGTAGAAACAAACTTCTAGCTTTCCTATTTCCTTTCTAGCATAACCTCTCTTCATTAGTTGGTTTTGTGCTCCATCGATGACGTCGCAACATGACAATATACTGTGTTGTATGTGTCATGTGCATTGCTATAAATATCAAATATATCTGTCTCATTGTGATTAGAGTTGTGATTAATATCATTGTGCTCGTAAGTTGAACTGGACCAATGCTGGAGCCAAGCTAGATTGTAAATTTCTTTCATTTGTACTTATGTTTTGTCTCTCCTCTAACCAGGGACATCAAATTGAAATGAACACCTTATATTGAAATGAGTCATGTTTGTTATGGGTGCAATGCTCACTCTCGACATACAATGACCACCTCAGTGTACTCTATGTACAGTAGAGTGTGCCCAATGTCCTGACTTGTTAGTATAATATACTATAGAATATTATTATGGATAATATTGGAAGAATATTATTCTTCTATACTGAAAGTATAGTTTAGTAGTATAGTATAGCAAGTTTGTTAAAATATATATTATTTATATATTTCTACCCATATGTACTTTTCTGAGAGTACACTTGCATTATATGTTTGGTACTTCTTATGTGCTTTTATTTTTATAAATTATAAAATGTTTATTTACTAAGTCAAAACACATGTTTAGTATGATTGACAATAATATTCTGTAAGTGTAATTGAAGTACTTAAAAAAAGGCAAATTTAACTTTATATGGCCCCTTTGACCATATATGGCCGTTCCGTGCCAGCGCTGAAGTCAATGGGAGGTCGGGGAAATTTGCGAAGGCTTAAACTATATCTTAAATTATGGCTATGGGTCTAAAACACCCCTCCATTATCAATGACTTGCTTGCAGTCAACATGTACGAAACGGATTGTTTTTTCATTGGTACATTTCCGTTTTATACCATTTTGAATATGAGTATAGTTTTGGAGAGTTCTAGTAATTCCAGAGAAATTCCGCGATAATAACTCTTTAGTGGAATACACAAAACACGTAATTTTTTGGCTGATTTATGAATCGTTTTCAAATAAACTCGAGATTATCGATAGTATATGTGTACTTATGCATGCTAGAGAAGCGGGCTGAAAAATCTATTATCCATGACCTGGTCAGCGCTAACGTCATACACACACACACACACAGACACACTGCGATGGCTGAGAAAAAAACATCTGATTAACCCAATACTGGTAAAATAGAGTCCTTACCTCACATCAGATGTTCAGCAAAAAGATTAATCCAATTCCTGATCGCCATTCCAAATATTGATCGCGTTTATTGATCCAATGTTATAGTCCGAAACACATAATCGACGCTGCTCTGACGGTCCTCAGTCAATCTGGTAACACAATACTGCTTGCCCGAGATGGGAAAACCCCGGACCGGACTTTTTTTCGGATGCACAACCCCAGCCAATCCAATCCAATGATATGCATTACCATCCGGGAGACGATAGGCGGCGGTATTTGCCCTTTTCGACCTAAGACCCATTCACAATGATAACGTCAGGCTGGATGGATGAAAAATGAATGGATATCGCTAATAAAAGAAATAACGATTAAAAGACGAGAAAACTTGTCATTGGCACTCAACGCATGGCGAGTTAGCACGACTAATCTCGTCAGGCTGGATGGATGAAAAATGAATGGATATCGCTAATAAAAGAAATAACGATTAAAAGACGAGAAAACTCGTCATTGGCACTCAACGCATGGCGAGTTAGCACGACTAATCTCGTCAAGATTGGCACTCAATGTGTTAAGGTAAGCAAAAGTAACCGAAAAACACACAACAAGTATAATTGCATTATGCAAGTACATACTAAGGAATACACATGCTTTGTTCAGTACATTTACCTCTGCTGTATCTACAGAAAGATACCTTTGCTTCAGCAAGAAGCCACTCAAGTGTCTAGTAATGCTTAACACTTTGATTACCAGCCATGCGGTGCGCTTTACCCCCGTTAAATGCCACCACCCACTTCAATGATAGCGTTGTGAACGCATAATCTCTGTCTTAAATTATGGCTATGTGTCTAATCTGCCCGTCGCTTATCAATTACTTGTTTGCAGTCAACATTGTCGAAACTGATTGTTTTTTAATCGCTTCATTTCCGATTTATATCATTTTGAAAAGCCCTCGTTTTCAAGGAAAATATAAAGATTCCGTGATAAACGGCATTTACTGGAATATTCTTGCATACACAAAAACATTGAAATTTTTCTGCCTATTTATGAATAGTTTTCAAATAAACGCTAGATTATCGATAGTATATGTGTACTTATGCACGCTATAGAAGCGGGCTGAAATATCGATTCTCTCATTTCCTGATCGCACACACAGACATACACACACACACGCATGGGCAAACGCTGATATATAGGTGAAAATAGCTCTGATTATCCTAAGACTGGTCAAATAAATTCCTTACCTCAGATCAGATGTTATCCAAAAAGATTATTCCAATTCCTGATCGCCATTCCAAATATCGATTGTGTTTATTGATTCAGCGTTGGGTACTGATAATCCACGCGTTTTCCGGGCCGGCGATCACAATGGATTCTTCAGTTGGCTTGACGGAAAAGTTAAATGAGGAAACTGGCGCCCCCCCCTTCATCAGTCTAAGTAATGGGGTGCAGTTACACAGGGAGAGACGATAGGGGGCGGTATCTTCCCAATTGAGCTCAGAGAGAGTCTGCAACACTAACCTGAGGCTCGATTGATGAAATATGAATTCAAATCGCCAATAAAAAGACAAACCAACGCTATATAGCGTTGGCGAGCACTCAACGGTCAGCATGAATTAACGACAAAACGCGTGGCTGGCACTCAAAGTGTTAACCCTTTCACTACCAAAATGGTTAACCCTTTCACGGCGACAATACAGAAGGTTAACCCTTTCACTGCCACATGACAAAGGGTTAGCCCTTTCACTACCACACTACAGAAGGTTAACCCTTTACTATCACACTACGGACGGTTAACCGTCTGTAGTGTGATATTAAAGGGTTAACCTTCTGATGTGTTACCACAACGTATGCAACGCCGCCGTCGGCTGAAACTGCGGCGTCAGCCCTTGTTTTGATTAAACTGTTCTGATGGCAAACCTGACACGCACTCCTGCATTCAAGGGCAAGTCGGCATAGACCGCAGGAGAATCTACTTGTAGAATAATATCAACGGTGCGCTTATTTATCAGTATACATAACATTACGTAATTACCTTTCTTGTTTATAGGAGAAAATGCATTAAAAAAAGCATAGAAATTAAATAAGAAGTGTTTACAAACAAACAAATGTATACCGGTATGTCAGTCAGTTTGGCTCCAATATTGTTTTTTTATGAACATCAAACCCAAACCCCTCTAATCTTCCCCGGCCAAGTTTGATTTCAAGCTGCACATATATATCCATCTGCGATGCCAAATTTGGTTTATCTCGCCTCGATTACCATTGGCCTCTTCCAAACCAGTATAACATTTAGAAACAACCAATAAGGAAGGAGCCACGAGTCACCCGGCATGCTGATAGTGGTGAAACAAAATGTCAAACAATGACAGAAACACAAAGAGAGAGTGAGAATAAGAATGCATGGAGCAGCAAGAAGCCTGAGAAACCGGCACCTCGCCAATCTCAGCCTCTGTGTCCCTCCTTCTATCCCTCCTCTTCTCCTTACTCCCTCTCTCCTCCTCCACCCCCACCCTGCTCTTATAGGACAAGGAGGTGAACCTGGAGCAGGTGCATCATCGTATGAACAGTCTTATGGAAGAGGACATGGCCCACAAGCAGATCCCCGGCCCCTCTATCGAGATCTCTGCGCTGGACATCGGCAGCATGCAGCCCAGCCAGGCCCTGCTGGCGGCGCAGGGGGGGGACTCCGTGCGGGACTACCCGTCCTCGGGCCTCTCTGTGACCACCTTCCTCCCCGGGGAGGGGGCCCCTCCTGCGCCCCATCCCCACCTTCACCATGGGGGGACCCTGGGCAGGACGCTAGCCCCCCAGGGCCCTGGCAGCATCCATCACCAGCATCAGCACCAGCACCCGCACCCTCTCAGCAGCACCTCCATCAGCTCCACCATGCAGTGCAAACACAGGGCTCCCAACGGGGGGCTCTTCCGCCAGAGCCCCGGCAAGACGGCCATAATGCCAATGTCCTACCAGGGAGCCTCCGGCGGACCCATACCCGAAGCCATTGAGTCCACCCACAGTACGTCCATATGATGAGAGAGAGGGAGGTATAGAGAGGGTGAGAGAGACGGATGGAGAGACTGGGGGGGGGGGGGGAAGGAGGTAGGATGGGGTTTGGGGGCCAAACCTTAAGTTGTTTACCTATCAAACCTCTTGTTGGCCATTTGTCTAGTTTCACAGAGGAAAGGGAGAGGGCACTTGGGGAACAAACAAAAAAATATATAAATACATTTAAAAAAAAAAAACGTAAAGAAAAGTGTACAATATAAAGAGACTTTTATTACCAGTTGAAAAATGATGATGTTGTGAATGGGGGGGGGGGGGGGGTCAAGGGGGGGAGAGAGGGAGGGCGTGTACTTTTCCCCTGTATATATTTGTAAATACTGAGAGGATGACGTGAGGTAAAAGTGTATTTTGAATATTCTCAATTTTTTGAAGTTGAGTTATAAAAAAACAAACAAAAACGAGATAAAAAAAAATACATACATTGACGAAAAATATGACTGTTTGAATGGCTTTGTAAATTTTGTTCCAATATGAATAATGACGCAAAATTCATTGTGATTGTTTTTCTAAGTGCCGAAAAATGTTAAAAGATGTCTCCACAATTCATCCTTGTAAGACGACTTACCATCAACGCACCATAGGGACATTTTTAGTGTGGGACACCTAGCTACTGTTATGCACCCTTATACCAACGCCTCCCTATCTATCTCTTCAACATCCAAGAAAAATAATCACAAAAAAAAGATTGATTCATTTGCTCTTATTTTGTAATAAATATATGATATACATTGTTTTTTTCTCCCTATCTATAGTCTTCATTTGCTTTCTTTACTCTGGAGTCTAAATGGTGTGGCATTTTGACAATGAAAAACTGAAACTGGAGTCGACTTCTGTCTTTTTCGTGAGTTTCTGTATTAGTCTGTTTTTCAAATGGAACAGTGTCTTCATGATGGCTGCTTTATTTGGCATCTGTGTTTGTCCGGAGTTACCGGTTCTGTGTGCCATCGATGCCGTGTGGAGGTGCTTTGCTACATGTCGTGGTGTGTTCATCGTGAAGGAGAAGGAGAGGAGGGAAGGAAGGAATAACGGATAGAAGGAAGGAATCCTAGTGTTTGGGATGGGTTTTAATGCGGGAAAGGGCTGATCAAAAGCAGAAATGAATTAAAAAAGTTATTTTTACATTCAACTGAAAAAAGAAAAGTCATTTTATGAGAAAAAAAATGTAATATTGATTATATAGATACTATGTGTAGATTGTTTTATACTGAAGGATCTATTGTCCTTGAAAAGCAGTGTGATTAATTTAATGAGAGAGAGCGAGAGAGAGAGAGTGAGAGAGAGGGGGGGTTGCAGTGTCACACCGCCTACCAATCTAACGATAGCCATTGTCACTGAGGATGATGGACAGAAGGGCAGTGATATCCAAATTACAATATCTAGTCTTAGGATGTTGGATATCGTGCAGGTTGCAGGCCCCCAGTCCCTTGTAGTATAAATATTATTTCACAATGTTTGTAAAGCTATAGATTTTTCTATGAAATTATATGGTTAACTTTAGTGGATGAGGGGGGGGGGGGGGTTATATAGGTATTACAGAAATATTCAAGATGTGGGATATTGGAGAAGTCAAAACAGTCACCCTGGTACATTCATAAGTGCAATTAAAATGCAGATATATCCCTCATTCCGTAATCCCTTACTTTGCATCTCCTTTTGGAAGGTACTGTACTATATCTAAACTTTGAAGGGTCTCTCTAATTGTCCTTGGACGGGTTCGGGACAGATTGTTCTGCCGCGACACAAACAGACAGAGGAGCATCAATCAAGAGGCGGAGGCAGGAACCAAATGAAACCACTCTCACGTTGCGTTCACATACAGCAGCATACGGACATTTGGAGGCAATTGCACAGAAAGTCAATGGAAAGACTCAAAAGCAGAGGTGAACAGTCGCAGCTTCGCTCTCTGGACAGAAGGAACTGTTGAGACCAAACAAACACAAGCATGTCTTCACGTCAGGTTTGCTTCTGTCCAACCGTCAAACTGACAGCAAGACCATTTTTTTCTCTTTGCATTGTATCTGAATGTACCGTCAGACGCAAGAGTCTCATTATGATTGGCATACTATACACCTCTGACAAATCTTATCTGTAAAGGTTGTAAACATGTACAGTATTGTTTTGTAACCATGCCAGTAGTTGCTGAGGCGGAACCAAAGTGACCTCATTATTCACAACCTGTGGCTCTGGTTGGCTGAGGGTGGCAACCCTGAGGTCTGATTGGCTGATAATTAGAAGGTGCACAGGAAGTCTGCCTGTTGTTAAGCTACTGAACTTCAAACAACTGTGATCATTGTGGTTGTGTCTAGATCCCATCACCCGAAAGGATTATTCTTTGCTGTGTTTGGCTTTTTGTAGGTAACAGGAATGCTTAAAGGAACACCATCTCCTCCAGAGACCAGCTCGTCTAGCTGTTGGCCAAAAACACCTCTCCCAGAGTTTTGAGCTAGGCTAGTGGTCTGTATCCACTCCCATTCATTTGTGCTAAGCTAGGCTAGCTTGCAGTCGGATAGCTTTCTACTGAAAGCATTTCCCATAATGTTGGCATGTTCCTTTAAGGTAAAGGAAAGGTTTATAAACATATTTTTTGTTAAAAACCATGATGGATTACAGTGGCCAACAAGTGATGATCCCCTTTCAATGTCCTTCTTGGCGATGGGTTCTAAACACTACCTTTCATCACCCTCCTAGGCTCAATTTACCACAGGTAGAGCAGCTGATTTTTAACTCTTTGTGGTTTGGATTTAATGGTCTTATAGCTTTTTACACAGGGAATGACCTCAAGGGCAGCAGTGGCCTTGAGGTTAGAGAAGCCGGCTTGTGACAGGACGATTGTTAGTTTGATTCCTAGAGGTTTAGAGAAACAGGCTTGAGAGTGGAAGGTTGCTAATGATTCCTAAAGGTTTGAGAAGCAGCTAGTGTGATGGTCAGATCGGCAGGGAAATCTCAGGGTGGGGGACGGAATGAATGAGGCTCTCTTCTCCTTTAACAACTACGATCAATATGCCCTTGAGCAAGGCACTTAACTCCTAACCGCTCCAGTGGGGCTGCTCTGTGGCCAACAGTAGAAGATTGTGGTTGTACTGGGCAGCTCCCAGGTGTGAAACTGTATGACTGCAAAGCAGGGCATCACCATAATATGCTCTGCAAATCTCCCCTGCAAATTTAAAGGAAATTGTTTAATAAAGATCCTTGTTTATATGGCCACATATTTGTGCCACAAAGGGTTTAAACTTTTTTTTTTATGTGCAAATGATGCCTATACATTTACACCCCTTTACACCCCATACCCCCTAAGAAGAAGTAATACAAGGAGGAGCTGTCATGGCATCGTGTGTAACAGTCCATCTAATGGAGAACCTTATTTTATTTATGAATATGCTGCTTGGACTTTCTTAATCTTTAATAAAGAAATATGGTTTACAAATCACTGGGTGACGTTTGTGATTTTAAAAGTAGTTCTGGAGTGTAGAAAGACTGCAGAGGGGGTATTGAGATCACTCCTGTCCATGTGTCTGTCTACGCTAGTTCCTACACTTTGGATCCAGCCATAGTTCCTAGACTTCGGATCCAGCCATAGTTCTTATCGTTCTGATCCAGCCATAGTTCCTATAGATCTGATCCAACCATAGTTAATATAGATATGATCCAACCATAGTTAGTATAGTTCTGAACCAGTCATAGTTAATATAGATCTGATCCAGCCATAGTTAATATAGTTCTGATCCAGTCATAGGGTCTCATTCCCGAACCGATTTACGACCAAAAATGTCCTCTTAGGCAGATTTTTGCCCATTTAAGACATATTAGGGCTGGTAGCACGATTCCCCAAATTTTCCTGAGATCGGATTTGACCGTGGCTGAGAGCAGATTTAAGAGTGCTGAGGAGCACACTTATGATTGATTGACTAATTGAAAATGTTATTAACTTGACAGACTGTGTTCTCATAGTGATTCCTTCATGTCAACGCTACAGGCCTCCTTGGAATTAATTACTTAATCACAATTAAAATAAATATGACAATATTTGTACGATAAGAAATTACGCATTTGATGTCTGAAAAATAAATAATATGGATTCATCTGATCACAGGGCAGCTGGATTAACCATATCTGAACCAGTTATTTTGGACAAATGTATAATTACTTTAATTACTCAGATATTCAAACACAATTATGCAATTATTGTGAAATGATTGAAAATAATTATTATTTAATGCCTTCTGTGGAATTTGTATTTCTTATTTGTTACATATCTGTTTTAATGATTACATTTACATTTAGTCATTTAGCTGACGCTTTTATCCAAAGCGACTTACAAGTTCTGTACGACAAGTCATCAGGAAGGGCACAACTCTGAGTAACAATGTTCATCAAAGTGTTGAGTGCTACAGTGTAGGTTAGTTTATTAGTGCATGACAGTAAGGTTAGTTAGGGTTAGATATATTTTTTTTATTTTTTTTTTTTTTTTTTTTTTATTAATTATATATTTTGAAAGAATGCAGGTCAACATGCAATATATCCCATTGATTGGTATACAATGGGACAGACCTTTGTTTGATATAGCTATAAACCTGCATTCCTTCCAATATATCATTAATCAATTAAACTGATATTGAAATACACTATATAGCCTATACACCAACACTGACAGTGGATAAATAAAGAAATAAGAACTAAATCTAATCGCGTGGAAATAGACTGCATTAATATTCCATAAGTCTTATGTGCGCCAGTATAGTCTATGTGTCTAATGAATTAACAGTATATAGGCTTATACTTGTTTCATTAGGATTTAGTAGATATTAGTAGATACAGTCTGTACTTATACTGTACGTAGGGCAGAGCATATATATAGTATCTACTAAATCCTAATGAAACAAGTAATTAATGAGATAATAAGCCTATACTGCGTTCATTCATTACGCGCGTAGGCTATACAGTACTGCACGTGCGTGTGTCTGTGTGTGTGTGTGCGCGCACGCTGCGGCAGGTGCCCGAGATGTACTATATATTATGACAATACAATTAATCGAATCTAATTTCGATGGGTCGCAAAACGCTTCCGCATCCATTTTCACACGGCTGCATCATTAGTTGATTTATAAGGAGCTCTGGAGGCGTTGTTTTGTATGCAAATTACCTGAACGGGGACGCACGTTCATGTTTGAGACATGGTGCTAGATCTGCCGCGATAACCGCATTACCGCGGTATCGCTGTTAGATCACGCCCACCGCAGAGTTAGGCTGAATACCGCATCACCGTTGTTTTTTATAATAATAATAAAGTACCACCCAGACGTTGGGCTTGCGGCTCTGCAGATATACCCTACTCGGTTCCAAGCGACCCTATTGGGTAGAAGTGGTACCAGAAAAGTGACGTGAAACACTGCAGACCACTGCCCAGGTGGCCAGCATACTCGGCCCGATTCCGGCTACCGGTCGGCACACTCGGCACATGTCCGGCACGGCACGCCAACGATGAGCCGGATCTGGCCCGGTAATGGTTGCCGTGCCAGAGCCGACTCGGCTCGCCAAAGATAAACCAGCTCTGGCCCGGCTCTGGTTGCCGGGGAAGAGCCGACTCGGGCTCGCCAAAGATAAACCGGCTCTGGCTCGGCTCTGGTTGCCGGGGCAGAGCCGACTCGGGCTCGCCAAAGATAAACCGGCTCTGGCCCGGCTCTGGTTGCCGGGGCAGAGCCGACTCGGGCTCGCCAAAGATAAACCGCCTCTGGCCCGGCAATGGTTGCCGGGGCAGAGCCGACTCGGGCTCGCCAAAGATAAACCGGCTCTGGCCCGGCTCTGGTTGCCGGGGCAGAGCCGACTCGGGCTCGCCAAAGATAAACCGGCTCTGGCCCGGCAATGGTTGCCGTGCCAGAGCCGACTCGGGCTCGCCAAAGATAAATCGGCTCTGGCCCGGCAATGGTTGCCGTGCCAGAGCCGACTCGGGCTCGCCAAAGATAAACCGGCTCTGGCCCGGCAGCCTGTAGCTGTTCCGCAACCGTTCCTATTTCCGGGGTAGGCCTGATTGGCCCCGACAGGCACGTGACCCGCCGCGGCCATGCCCCGCGGCAGCCGCGGCAACGAGGCTGCTGTGGTTCACCTCACCGCCGCTTTCCGCCTTCAACGCCGCCCGCAGCATTAGGAGGGAGTTCGCGGCGCCTTTCACATCGCAGTCATCAGTCATAATAATATCATCAGTCATCTCTAATAATATTAATCACTGTTCAATGTACTAATATACAATACGGCTCACTTTTCCCACTTCAATGACAGAGCCGCTGTTTAATAATATTGTCGCGGCGGAGCTCCATCGCGGCAGCATTATGTAGCAGTAATCCCCCCTTCTTTACCATCGACAAACTAGCTCAATTGGTAATGCTGCTTGGCTGTCGATCCTATGGTCCGTTTGTAACAAGTTCGATTCCCTTAAGTTTTTTTTTTTCTTTTTTAACGTGCATTGCACTATAGCGCATTGTATATTGTATATTGTATGTTCTGCACTGCAACGCATACACCTTACTGTAAATTGTACCATACAATATACAATATACAATACGCTATAGTACAATGCACGTTAAAAAAAAAAAAAACTTAAGGGAATCGAACTTGTCACAAACGGACGATAGGATACACAGCCAAGCAGCGTTACCAATTGAGCTAGTTGTCGATGGTAAAAATGGGGGGATTACTGCTACATAATGCTGCCGCGACGGAGCTCCGGTAAGTGAGCCGTATTGTATATTAGTACATTGAACAGTGATTAATATTATTAGAGATAACTGATGATATTATTATGACTGATGACTGCGATGTGAAAGGCGCCGCGAACTCCTTCCTAATGCTGCGGGCGGCGTTGAAGGCGGAAAGCGGCGGTGAGGTGAACCACAGCAGCCTCGTTGCCGCGGCTGCCGCGGGGCGTGGCCGCGGCGGGTCACGTGCCTGTCGGGGCCAATCAGGCCTACCCCGGAAATAGGAACGGTTTCGGAACAGCTACAGGCGGCCCGGCAATGGTTGCCGGGGCAGAGCCGACTCGGGCTCGCCAAAGATAAACCGGCTTCAGTCAAGCAACGCCGCCCCCACACACAACAGCGGTGTGATTGGCAGAATCGACTGTCAATCAAAATTGTTCCGTTGAGACCACCGCAACAAGTGAATACAGCTGTACTGTACCCACTCTGCAGTCTGTCAATAAAGCTTTCAATCAATCAATCAATCAATCAGACAAATGCATAGAAAAGCCCTTATTATAACCAAATAACAAAAAATTATATTATTGTTTATGAAAATGTTTTAGCCCTATGCTTGCCTATTATTTTAATGGCAACAAATAAAATAATAATAATAAAATTAATAAATAAAATGTTAGAGGAGTGGAGGGGGGGGGGGGCAGAGCATCATAAAGCTAACATTAGCTGCACTCATAGGAGCCTGCATGTTGATGTAGCCTCATAAAGCTAACAAGAGTATATCGTCGCCTTCTTAAAATAGTGGCCTAAGTCATAATTTCTCGTTTTTCAGGAAACATAATAAACTGAACCATATATAGAATATATTATATTTATTAATAATTTCACACAAAATGTTTATGACAATAGAAGACAATTAACATAAAAATAACGATGTCTTATCAATTATGTAACATAAAAGGAATAACTGACTTAGGCCAATTTACGAACATGCCGTTGTGATTTGAGCCATTTTAAACCTGACTTAGGCCAAATTACTTCTTGAGTAAGTGACTTGGGCAAAACGTGTCACTTCTTTTATTCCCATTTATTTGACAGACAATGGGGAAGGACAAGCCACACTAGCAGGGCACACAGAGACTCAGGAGACAGAGGGCAGTTTGGCCGTGGTTGGCCCTTTAATTCAATAAAGCGAACTCAACAGTTACAACTCAAATCACTTATGAGGGCTGCCGTTCCACTCTACTGGTTAAAGTTGCTTACTCGTGAGTAGTACGTTTGTTGATAAAGAAAAATACTGTCCACAGCCGCTCCAGTGTAAAACAAAGATATCCAAATGGTTTATTTCTCTTCCACAGCGAAGTCTTTCTTTACAGAAGTGGTCCTAAAGCTATTTTCCTAAATATTCACGTTACTACTACAAGGTAAGAAAACTGTATTTTCCCAGTCTCCAAAATCACAGCCGACTCGACACATGAAAGTTCCTCCACACTGGAAAGCCGTAAATCAACTTGCCGGCTCTTTCCACAGCAAAACGGTAGGCTTGGCACCTTGGTTGAGAAATGCAGGCTTCAGACTATGTTGTTTAGTCTATCTGTTCAGTCCTGTTCAGTCCTGTTTCAAGCTACACACTGCCTGTTCTTCTTCTTCTTCTTCTTATTTGAATTTCCGGCAGAGTAGACGCATCGTGGCGTATTACTGCCCTCCGCAATTCTTTTTATGGGCTCTTCTTCTTCTCCTTCTTCTCCTTCTTCACCTTCTTTTTCTTCTTCTACTGGACCCCGTCATCAACTACATTGTCCATTGGAGTGCAGCTACTGCTGCTACTTCCTGTCTGAGCCCCCCTCCGCGGGACCCACCTTGCCCCCTGCTATCTTATCCTGGGCTGCTTTGTCCCTCGCAGCCTTGTCCCTCGCAGCCCCCTCAGCCAATTCGCTATACACCACCTCCCAGTCCAGACCTTCCAATCCCAGATGTTGAACCGCTATCCTAACAATCATCTTCACCATCGCTGTTTTACCCTTAGCCTCTGCCATACCAGTAACTACCCCTGCCACGAAGGCCACAATACCTAATTTCTCCTCCCTTCCCCTCTCTCTTTCCACCTGCTCTACCCTCACTGCCAAATGCCCTCCTTCAACCCCCTGCACCCTTTCTTGGCTACCCTGTCCTGCCCTGCTAACCGCCCCAGCATACGTCAACTTACCCTCCCTTCTCTCTCTCCGATCCGCGACCTCCTTCATCATCACCTCGCACCCCCTAAACGCTACACTATGCTCCCCACCACAACTACAGCACTTCGGCTTCACTCCCTCTCCACACTCCCCATATTCATGTTCCCCGCCACACCTAGCGCACCTCAGCCCCTTCCTACACGTGGTAGCTATATGGCCAAACTCCTGGCACCTATAGCACCTAAGAGGATCATGAACAAATTCCCTAACCCTATACATCCTATGCCCCACAAACACCTCCCTAGGAACAACCCCACCCTCAAACGTAATCACTACCGTCCCCGTCACTGCCCTCTCCGCTCCCCTCTTCATCCTTTCTGCACTCTTAACTATGCCATTACGCCCGTCCTCCATTAGCTCTTTCACCAGCTGCTCTACTGTAACCTCGACCGGTACCCCAGCTATCACCCCCTTACATCCCCCCCCCCTCTTCTCCCCTACTCTCGCCACCTTACTTATACCCACCCCCCCAATGCCCCGCATCGTCCTAGCCACCTCCACCTGCCCCTCACTACCACACCCTACGGCCAGATTCCCATCCCACAAAACTTTCACGTACTTTACCTCTCCTAGTCGCGCGGCAATGAGTTTGGGCCACTCGAGCCTACCTACCTTCCCCTCACCCCTCTCCCCCTCAAGCCTGACCACTATATGGATCACTTCCTCTTTTGCCACATCTTTTCCAGCACCCTCGTCTCCCGGCCCACTTGAGCTATCGTCCCCCACTTTCTTCCTCTTCCCCCCTTCTCCCCCCCTCTCCTCCCCCCTACTCTCACCCTTGCCCTGACTATCCCCATCGCTGTCGTTCCTCTCCGTCCGCTTCTTCCTCTTCTTCCCCACCGTTTCCCACCCCTCCTCCTCCCTCTCTTCTTTCTCACTCTCCTCCCCACTGTACTCCGACCCCTCGCCCTTCCACTGATCGCGAATATACTGTGACATCACAAATGTTCTAGAACGTCGGTCATGACATCATACTGTGACATCACAAATCTTCTAGAATGTTCTATTATGACAAATAAGACGGTTCAATGACTTTATCTAAATCCAATCAATATTCCTAATGCCGTTTCAATGTAAGGTTATAAAAATAAACATATAAACATTCATATAATACAATAACCTAAATATATAGCTTTGGCTCCTACATCACTCTTGGCTAAATCAAACATGCCAGGTGAATCAAACACTGAGGAGGCATGTTCCTCTCCTCACTTCTCCCCCCAGCTCTTATTTACTGGGTTTTTATTGTAGTTAAATCACTCAAAATCAAACAAATGGCAGGAAAATCAAACACTGGGAGGCATGTTCCTCTCCTCACTTCTCCCTTCAGCTCTTCTTTGCAGAGCTATTGATTGATGCCTATTTATGTGGCAAATTATCGAAGAAGTGATGACACTCTGTAGGCAATGGGCATGACATGTTTCATGGACTGAAGGTCCTGAAACTTCCTCTGTGATTGGCAGAGCATGTGGACACATTCTAATCCATGTCATCGGCTCGTTTGGCACCGGGACCCTCTGTGGCAGTGCTTCCCATGAGTTCTCCGAGAAGGATAGCTTGTAATGGACCTTGCCATCACTGCTAAACTGAAGAGCCTGCAAATTATGTACAGTCGGATCTCCAGCTTTTTTGCCTGGTCTGATGCTGAGGATGTAAGAGCAATTCAATTTCAGGATTTCATCACATGGTAGGGTGATGGTCTGATTCTTGCAGTCTATCTCGTGTTGCTCACTTTAACAATAATTCTAACAATAATTCTAATAAACAAAGATAAACTAACAACACCAATAACTGCAAATAATTTGGTAAATATAACGTTAGGCCAAAGTCAGTCAGTATGGTAACGTTATCTAACTGCATTTAGAATCTAACAAGCTATTAACTTACGATAAACATTAACTAAAGCTTGCTACATAAAATACCAATATTGACTAAATCCATGAGTGGTCTGCTAATGCGTTAAAATGTAAAAAGTAAGTAAAGTAAAGTAAACTTACCAGCAAGAGTGCCTCGTAAACAATGAAAAGTAATTGCGTTCAAAGCTGGAAACTCGTCCTGCTTGCAGAGCTTGGAACGTTAGGTTATGGCTATAACCAAGTTCTGTTAGTTAGGGGTGACGCTTGGCATCACTACTGCACTCCCTCGCGTACGTGCACGCGTACTGAATAAAATTCCACAAATATACCTTTAATACCAGTATTAGTCTGACCACACCCCTCATCAGCTTACCTTCATAAGCAGGTGTGTGGTCACCTGCTCTCCTCCTACCCAAGCTTTCACCACAAGGTGAGGTCAAGGGCTGCAGCGGCCGTCTGATGCCAAGCGTCACCCCTAACTAACAGAACTTGGTTATAGCCATAACCTAACGTTCTGTTCCGTTAGGGGCTCTGCTTGGCATCACTACTGCACAAAGGGAGGCCAAGCGGAGCCGCTGGCTGACAAATACACCCCGCTGACAGCCCCCCACAACCATCAGAACAGGGAGGGCCGAGCCCCCCCGACCCCCCCTAATGGAGGGCATCCCCCCTATTAGGGGCTTCACGGGAGGGCGACGGACCCGACCGTGCGAAGAGGCACTCAAGCAACCCAACGCACAGGGTGAGCAGACCGTGGCTTGACCCCACGACTACACCCACGCACAACCCGCATGCCACCCGGGAACGAACGTAGGAAACAACCTCGTCACTGCCCCCAGAATCACGGGATCAAGGGCAAACCCAACCCCGTGGCAAGGCCGTAGCAGCGGAGCGCGAAGGAAGACCCAGACCCACCAAAAGGACTGGACTCCCTGGAATGGGGGCCCGGAGAAGTCCATGATGCCAGCATCAAGACCCCACCAGGTGGGCACCTAGTGACCCCGCCCCCCCACATCGCCAGCGTATTCGGACAAAGGCCCCTCAGCCGAGCGGGCCCTGTCCTCCCCAACAGCACACCGCCTGGAACACAGGCCCTGCAACAGGCAGACAGCATGGTCATAACACACAAGAGTTAACCAAAGGAAGCAGGCAGTGCACCGGGGAAAAAGACCAGGCAACAGGCTGTCAACCCAAGCCTGGAAACTGCGGACGAGGCAGGCGCCAGAAAGGACAGCTGAAAACAGCCGCCCCGGCGGAAGGGGCGGAAGCTGGCGTTGTCGCATAACCAAGCCTTCAAACAGCATGTCAGAAGTGGGATCCTTAGACCACTCGACCCCTGACAGCTGCCCACAGAAAAAGCCCATACGATCGGCAGACGTCATGAACGTGCAGGGGCACTCTCAACCGGAGAACCGGGAGTTGACACTGCAGCAACACACCAGAGAACCAACCACCCAGGCATCACCCCATGCAATGGTTGGTCCCATAACCCCTCAGGAAAGAAACCCCAAAACACATCTGCGGCACCGCCGCAGCCAGCGTTCCGGTTCCCAACAGGGCTATCCCGGGCCTACGGGTCAACGAGCATCACCCCGGACCGGGCCCGGTGATACGGGGAGCACAGGGTCCCCTGAGGAGGTTAAAACCACCCCAACAGGCCCCTCAGCGCCAAGCGCAAGAGAAGAGCGTAAAAATGGAAGACCAGCCCCAGCACCCCGCACTCGGTATTCCCAGGAGGTCACCCAACCAAGTACCAACCAAGACCAACCCGCACAGCGGCCGAGATCCGACGAGATCGGACGCGTACAGGTCGGCACGGCCGTAAGCCATTACGACAGTGCAGAATACAACGCACCTAACAAGGGTCCCATAACGCTCAACCCTGTGACACCCGGACCGACCTAGCATTTTTCCCCCTGAAAAAAACCCCAAGTCCCTCAGGGTACCAGAACAGCAGATCTGCATCCCCAGCGGACAACGGGTGCAACCGATCTGGACCAGCGCGACCAGAACCAGTCCTGTGCCCTAATCACGCCGACCTGCCAACCCCAGGAGAAGGGGCAGATATGCGTGTTGATCCCAACATAAAAAAGAAGGCGCCACCCAGACGTGTCGGTATGAACCGCGCCCGGTGGCCCACCCCTAGGGCGTGAGACCCTTCCCCATATGTCCAGACCCATTCCGTCATCATCCCCTGACATGAACGGGAACCCATCGACAACACACAGGGGTGTCAGAAAGAGGAAAAACCCCCATCCCAATTGCTCCATAAAAACGCTGTTTCACCCAAGCAATCAAGGCGCGCTAGTCAGCCAATGGCCCAAAAAGCACATCCTGAGCCAGCACTATGTGTGCGTTTGGACATACCCACATCAACAATAGGCCGTTTAGACCACCATATTGAATCCCCAAGACGCCCAGGGAAACGACAAGAGGGGCGAGATGCAATCAACTCCATGAATGAATGAATGAAAAAATTTACCCAACAGACTGCAGAAAAGGGTACAACCCAGTACGGCAATACACACAATAGGTTAAGGGGAGGCAGACCTGAGAAATACGTTAGTCTTGTTTCCATCAGGGACCCTCATTTCCAATCCATCAAAACACATTCAACTCTTTATAAAAATAAAGAAAAGGCATCACCCGTATGACCCAACTGCACAGCTGGGAGTAAAAACCCTGTTTTTCACATGATTTCAATCCAGTCACTCCTTTTAATCAGAGTGTAAGACCAGACCCTCCCAGAAACACCTTCCCACATGAGACTATGGTCAAGAAAAAAGATATGTAAACTGTGAGACACGTGACCAATAGACTCAAGTTTGACACATAAACCGGGCGCAGCAGGCCTGTGAGCCCTGCGCCCAACCTCGACATCTTTAAGACACCAGCTCATGGAAGGCGTCGCCATAGCAGCAACGCTACAACGGGCGGGGAAAACCTACCGGATCCTGTCATAACAGGAGTCGGTAGAATACCCCTTCCCCCCCCCCCCCCCCCCCCCCCCCCCTGTCAAGCACTGGCTTGGCCCTGACTGGCTCAGCAGAAAAGATCAAAAATCCCCTAAACCAATCAAGTGGGGAAGGAGGGGTTTATCCGACACCCCCTCCCGAACACACACCCTTTATCCCTACACACAGAAAAACAACCGTAGCCATCTTGAAAAACCTCCGGTAGAAAGCAAAGCATAGCGAAGCTAATACAATGCCCGCTACCCACAAAAAGTGTAAAAGGTTTTACAACAAAACACAAGTCGCCTGTGCGTGAATCCTATACCCGTTGCCTATGTCATACATAGGAAAAAACGCTGAACGAGAGTAAACGGCTAGGCCGTGAAATGTGTGCGTACAAGTATTACTGCAACTAACAACACAGCATTGTGAAAACACATATACTTAGTTAAAGCAATGGAATAACACCAGTTCTAACTGCATGTGGAGCATCAAGCTAAATAGAACCTATTACCGAGTGTACGTTGCAGACCTTGCTTAACCTCGTAATCACAACACAACTCACCCCACAACGTAAAAAAGGGCAGATTCATATATACACAACCCCACCATATGATTTGTTTGAAGAAACACACAGTTTGTTCGGCCAAAACACAGTCCCCCTCCATCGGGGAACTTTTTTTATTTACTAATTAAATAATGTCAAGGCACAAAATCACAGAGGGGCCGGGGAGGGTGTAGGAGAGGGGACACAGAGGGGAAAAAGTCACTCCTAACGGCGTCTGCCACCTCGCGCCGCTCGAGTCTTGCCACCCCGGGGAGCCCCGGAGGGACGGTAGGTTACAGTCTGCTGGACACGACGTTCCCTACCGTCTCCTCCGGTCTGGGATGGGCCGGCAGTGGCAGAAGCGCCGTTTCGTCCCTTGGCCCTCTTGGCAGGGCCAGCAGCGGCGGCGGAGGCAGTGGTAGCGGCGACGGAGACAGCTTGACGTCGCGGAAGCCTTCTGCCTCCACCGGCAAGGACGGGAGGCGGAAAATGGGGTTGGAGGATGGATCTCTCCTCTGCCATCTCTCTGCACGTTGAGGTCATCAACCGCAGGGCCTTCCCGAACAGGCCAGCGTCAGAGAGGGCGGCCGTCAGAAGAGGAGCTCTCTTCCTCTCTGGCACACGGGCCTGCTCCAGCCAAAGGTGACGCTGGCCCAGGGTGGCCAGGGCGCGCACTTTCCCCATGGCTATGGCCAGCACCTGGGAAAGATGCAGGACAGCTCCCGCAGCCTGGGTGATCTGATCGCATTTCACCTCGGTCAGATCCGTGCCGCCCGTCATTATCCCGATACAAATCTAGCCAGGTGGGCGATGTTAGACGCCGCAGCCAGCGATTGTGTACCAGCGATAAATGACTGGTCACCCCAATAAGCCAATCGCCTAGCCGATTTCCCCTGGAGGACCGGCTTGCATAGTGGTTCCCACACCATATCCGGACAGAGGAGCGCGGCCATCGGACTGTCAAGCCGAGGCACGCCCTCCCCCATACCTTTGACCAACCCTGCTACCCGCGTAACTGGTATGTAGGTAGGAGTTAGTCCCATGATGTTGGCCACCGCCCGACCCCGACGAACATAGGCCCCCATCGATGGGAAAAATGGGTAGACAACGTCCACCCCTCTCACTGGGGGACGCTGCCAGGGATGGCCTATGAGGTCATCAGGGACAGGTGCAGGCAATGGCAGCGGCAGCGGCACACCGTTTGCGGTGGCGGCTACCGCCATGAGCTCGGGAAACAAGGCCCGCAGTTCCCCCTGCGAACCTTCCTCCACCGACCCCGCATCCCTCACATACAGCAGGCTGCGACTGGTCAAGGAGCCACAATCCGATGTGGCCGACAGTAGGGCATCCTGCCGCTGAGGCCAAGGTGGTTCCTCGACATCCTCGAACAGGGCGCCCCATGGAGCCGTTTCCCCCCCCTCCGGGGTCTCCTGAGGAGGGATACTCCCCTCCACGGGGCCCTCAAACAAAAATCCGTCCGCCTCATCCATGAAGTCCTCAGTCTCCATCGGAAATCCCGAGCCGGACGCATCTTCGCTGGTCTCCAGCAGCTCCCCAAACCCAGGCCGTTCGCGTCTGCACGCCACCATCTTGCGACGCGAGCGAGCAGACGCGAAAAGTTTGCGTCGCAAATCCTCCGGCTCCAAAACAACCCCCCGTTCACCAACGGGCGATTCCCCAGAACCAGAGGAACCAGAGTCGAGATCAGGCCATCGCCGGAGCGACGGCACCGAACCCTCGGCTCTTCGGTGAGGAAAACTATCCACCGGCAGTCTCCCGGGCTGGGTCGGCAACCACGAGAGTGGCAACAGCCCAGCACCGAGGCGCACAACGGAGGCGGGAATGGAGAACCGGTGGTGAAGAGTAGGCCTAGCGGGTCTACTCTCCGCGGAATACATTATGACCCAAACCTTTTCTTGTACAACAGATGTGAGAGAAGAAAAGATTAAGCACAATGTAAACCAGTCACAACTCTTTTCAACTAACAACACGTCAAGTGGGGTACTACCGAGGCACTTCCTTGTGGTGAAAGCGAGAAGGAGGAGAGCAGGTGACCACACACCTGCTTATGAAGGTAAGCTGATGAGGGGTGTGGTCAGACTAATACTGGTATTAAAGGTATATTTGTGGAATTTTATTCAGTACGCGTGCACGTACGCGAGGGAGTGCAGTAGTGATGCCAAGCAGAGCCCCTAACGGAACAGAACTACCTCCTCCACATGAGGCGCTCCACTTCCGCATTCCACGATAACAATGCAGTCCTATGGGAGTGTCCGAACTCTTATTATACGGCTCTGCTCCCAGGCAGCGTGTCAAAGTGTCCTTGAACAAGACACTTAACCCCTAACTGCTCCCAATGAGCAGGTTGGCACCTTGCATGGTGGCCTCCACCGTCTGTGTTTGAGTGAATGTGAAGCGTAAATTGTAAAGCGCTTTGGTTAAAAGCTGTTACATGCAGTTTTTTTTATATACTGTATACCGCGGTACTGCCATGGTAGAAGTCATGTATCGCCACGGTACCAATTTTGTACTCAAACAATACCACGGTATAATCCAATTTAATGCACATGCTTTGAAGAATATATTTAGGCCCGAGTCGTACTCTCATCCACCTCTCAGTTAGCCCCTTAACACAGTCGGCAGCTCATCACTCTTGTGTTCCGCAGCTCTTCTGTCCAGATAAATCAGCGTCAAACCTTGACGGGAACCCAGATCCCGTAGAAAAGACAGTCAAGAGAGAGAGATAGAGAGAGGGAGTACAATGGGTTTATGTCTTTGATCCTGCTGTCCTCTCTCAAGAGACTCTTCTTCTTTGATGGATCCCCTCTTTTATCATCCTTTATGGGAAGCTAATTAACTAACTTAACTAATTAAGAGAACTGATATGTGGACACGGGAGGAATGAAACCAATGGTGCCGCGTCGACATTCTGTGATTCTCTTTGAAGGCTCCATACATGAGATTATAACAGAGCTGGGGAAGTCTGTTGAAACACTGCCCTTTAACTAAAGCAAAAGCACTCTTTTGTTCATTTGATCGGCAACACCTTGAGATTTAGTATCTGTGGCTGGTTGCACAAAGCACCTCGAGTTAAGCTACAGGTCCACCGCTCTGCCCGGCTGGCCCACACTTAAGTACTCTACCTGGGCCTCGCAAGTTGAAGGGCCTGCCCCAGGCCTCCAGCGCGCTCGGGGTACTGGCCCTCCGTATACAGAATTAGACAGAGTGTTTGCTCCAGGCTCACCGCTCTGCCCGGCTGGCCCACACTTAAGTACTCTACCTGGGCCTCGCAAGATGAAGGGCCTGCCCCCCACCTCCTGAAGGGCCTGCCCCCCACCTCCAGCGTGCCCTAGGGTGTAATGATATTCTGCTAATTCATTAACCATACATAGATTTATTCCCTGCATTGCTTTTACCCTTTTCGTACTATCTGAATTGCTTTTATTCTGTCTATTTTATGTCCATTTATGTCTGTTTCTACTGCTTTGAAGAACTTTGGGCTGCAATTATTGTATGAAAGGTGCTATACAAATAATGTGTATTATTATTATTTTCCTTAAAATCTCATTTAAGATTTCCTTAAAATAAAATTGGTTGTACAAAACACCCTTACATGTTATGTTATCCTTAAAATACTTCCTCCTTAACCTGATCCTAATGTGAAAAGCTGATTTGCCTTACCTTGCTACCTTTTTTATGCTCGCTTTGTCTGTAACTAATGTTTTATGTCTGCACTTTATGCTCATCTTATGCCTGTATTTTTTACTGGTGTGAAGCACTTTGAATGGCAATTTCTGTATGAAAAGCTATACAAATAAAGTTTATAATTTTTATTTCTAGCTCTTCATTGCGCAAATCAGTTACATTTTGCATTATTTTTCATAATCAAAACTCATGGTAAGACGATTGAACTAAATATTACTATGTACTTCTAATTCATTTTGGCAAACATTATTAAAAACACCAAAATGCTAGAAACATTTGGTGACATCTGTCCCATTGATGATTTTAACATTTCTTACCAAAAATCCTTCATAATTCTGAAAGTCACACTAAATTATATGCAGTCAGGCTGTAACTGAGGGGTACAATTCCCTGACTGTATTGATAAGTATGGTATCATTAAACCACTACCGTCTTATGTACTTTAATTACTGGCCATACAGTACATGATATATAAATATGATGAACACTTCCCACAATGAATCGGTTCCACACAAAGTTGTAATTAAGTATTTATTGCAGCAAAAGGTACATAATATACTTCTCTATTTTACTTTGGATGCGCTTATAAGGCAAAGGAATGTGCGTAGGCAAATCAATAATGAATGTCCATTCTCTGGTTACGCAGGAGGTAATTATACAACCTGAATCTTAGGGAATTATATCTATGGTGCACTAGTAATATATAGCGGGAGATACTGGAAGGGTCCCCCCGGTTGTAAGCCAGCAGGGGTAGAGGATCTGTCGGTAGTAGAGCCTGGGTCAACGATGATAAGGAGACTCAGAGTACGGGAGACGGTGCAATAAGATCTTGATCCACAGACGAATACAGCTGTTCTCCGTAGCCTGTAGATCCACAGGGAAGAAAGCTAGCCTGCCTCAGGCTCTCTGAGGCGCAGACTCGACGTGGCTCTTCACAGGGTAAATCCCACACACGTGTAGGCGTCGGCGATTCTCCGCTCCATTAATCACAGGACCAAAAGCAAATATAATCCAGCCGCAAAGGGCTATGTAGTCGTCCGGTAGATTAATCCAGTGTACATGTCCACACGGTTCTCGTCTAGGGCTCCTCGGGTGAAAGCGCCATGAAGCAGCCCAGCCTGGATAAGCACTCTAGCTGATACGAGGAAGCGTTGGTGATGCTGGTCACTGTAGAACTTTAGCCGCACGATACACTATACACAAATAGACTATTACTGAATTAATATAAATATGTCGCACTCGACGGTATAGCGCCAAACTCTGACAATTCAGTTATTAATTCGCACGCGGTCTCAATGCTCTTATTTGGGGCCAAACAGGCCATACTTCACCGCACGGAGTATCGTGGGTGAGGCTTCAACTTATTGGGTAACATACTTCTGTATTCACCTGCGCCATATTTATATGCACAGCGAACAATCTAGTGCCAACCTCATTTCTGTCTCGTATTCTTGGGCAAGGCCGGGCATGTACAGACATGTCTTGACGGTGGCTTTGAACCTGACTCTGGAGGCATGGCCTTGGCGCCTGTGGACCGCTGTCCAATAGGAGAATGAAATATTATGGTCTGTACTAGGCTAAAGGGATATTCCGTGTATATGTACAAGGAATATACAAGGGATATCAAACGATATACAAATATTATGCAATATATATCAATCAATAAATATATATATTCGGTTTAATCTGATCCTTTGTAACAGCCGCCTCCTAATTAGTCCCACCTAATTAGCTAAGCAGAGACAGATTAACCGCACTGTCCACTACTCAATGTCTGTTGTGAGGGGTCGGGCAGTTCACAAAGTCATGGGGTCATGGTCGTCATCGATAGTATTGGGGAGCCTTGGCAGTTCTATTAGCCTCGCCACGGGTCGGGTGTAGATCCGTCCTTGGACGAGCACTTCGGCTGCTCGGACCTTTCCGTCGGCACCGGTGATCACTTTGCTTACACGGCCAGCCGGCCACATAGCTCGGGGTAGTGACTGGTCGATAATCATGACGACTGTCCCTTCTGTCAAATTGTCTCTCTCTTTCAACCATTTATGGCCGGTCTGTAGAGACGGTAGATAGTGGAGTAGGAAGCTGTTCCAAAACTTGTCAGCCAATACTTGACTGTACCTCCACATTCTTCGGCCGTTCGCTTCTTCAGGCCTGTACATTGTCTGTGGTAGCGCGGGGTCCAGCCGCCCCATCAAGAGTGTGTTGGGGGTGACTGGGTCGACATCTGCTACATCACTTGAGACGTAACCGAGGGGCTTTGAGTTCAATACTCCCTCGATCTCCGTGAGGACTGTCATTAGGACTTCTTCCGCCACGGTCTGGGCCCCAAGCACGGCGTACAGGGCTGTCTTTATTGAACGTACTTCTCGTTCCCAAGTTCCACCGAAGTGAGGTGCGTTCGGGGGATTAAACTGGAAGTCAATCTGGGATGGAGCGAGGTGGGTCTTAAGTTCTGGGCCCATAGCTTGGAAGCTCTCTCTCAGCTCTCTTTCTCCGCCTTTGAAGTTTGTCCCGTGATCAGACAATAGTATAGACGGTTTGCCTTTCCGCGATGTGAATCTTCGGAAGGCCATAAGGAATGAGTCTGTGCTCATGGTTGGAAGGAGTTCTATATGCATCGCTCAGGTGGTCATGCATTTGAATACAATACCCCACCGCTTCTCGGTTCCTCTTCCTTTCTTTATATACAGCGGGCCGAAACAGTCCATACCGGTGGAGTGAAAAGGCTTGTCGCCGAGTCGGAGGCGACAGGGAGGTAGGTCAGCCATCCGGGGTATACTGGGCTGCGCTCGCCACTTACGACAGTCTAGACAGGTTCGCTGGAAGCGCCGCACTGCTTCTCTCCCTTGCAGTATCCAATAACGACGTCTGATCTCCGCGAAGACTCTCTCTGCCCCGGCGTGATGCACATCCTCATCGTATTTCTTTATGATCAGCTCTGTGACCTTGTGTCGGCTGTTTAAGACTATCGGGTACTTGACGTCGTCCGGTAAGTCTGGAGCTCTCCGCAGACGACCACCCACTCTGATGAGACCATGGGCGTCGCTCTCGGGGGCTAGGTGGAGCAGTCTGCTGTCTGATGGGACGGGCTTTGCTCCCTGTAGACAGTCTAGCTCATCGGGAAACGAGTCTCTCTGGGCTCGTTGTAGTAGAAGAAGTTCTGCTTCTTCGTAGTCAGCTGCTGTAATGTCAGTAGTGAGCTGAACCTCTGGGTGGTGCCACAGGAATGTCTTTAGCTGCGCACTCTCTAGGGTGAGGCAATCGTCTATGTCGGGGTCTGTGGAGACGAGTGTGTTCAATCCACAGAACATAGATTTCTTGTTTTCGGCCTCCTCTTTACTCGCTTCCCGTGGGGTGGGTGTAGGCCACTCTTCTTCCGGGAGCTTGAGGAACTCTGGCCCGTCACTGTATAGGTTGTGACGGGTGAGGTCATCCAGGGACATTCCCCGGGTGATGACATCAGCTGGGTTGTGTTTTGTGTCCACATACCTCCAGCTTGCTACTTCTGTTAAATCTTGAATCTCTGTGACTCTGACTCCCACGAAGACCTTGTATCTGCACGAATCAGACCGGATCCATGTGAGTACTGTCGTGGAGTCTGACCACAAGATTGTTCTTTGCACCGGAATGGTGAGTTCACGTTGGATTAACGTGGCGAGTTGCGCTCCTGCTAGGGCTGCGCAGAGCTCTAGACGCGGGATAGACTGTTGCTTGCGTGGGGCTATTCTTGAGCGAGCCAGGATGAAAGCAGTATGTATTTCTCCTCCCTCCTCTCGGGCACGCAAGTAGGCCACTGAACCGTAGGCTACTTCGGAGGCGTCGCTGAAGACGTGCAGGTCCATCTGGCACGTCTCCGGCCTCACTGTGGGTGGGAAGTAGCTGCGGCGTATGTTGACACCTGGGAGTGAGCTGAGTTCCGTCTCCCACTCTCTCCATGTGGACGCAAGGTGCTCGGGTATGGGGTCGTCCCAGCCCTGGTCCTTGTCCCATAGCGCTCTTACAATCATCTTTGCCCTGGTGGTGTAAGGTAGAATACATCCCAACGGGTCATATTGTCTGGCGAGTGTTCTGTATACACTCCGTCTGGTGGTCGGTAGTGCAGTCAACCTTCCCTGCTCCTTGGTCAGGGGTGTGTGTTTATAATGGAGCGAGTCTGTTTTGAAGCGCCAGACTAGTCCTAATGTCATTTCTTGGGCTTCTCCTGGGATGGTCGCCATCCAGGTCTCGCTGCTTGCTGCCTTGTCCTCGGGGGAGAGGCTGCGCAATACTTGCGGGTCGCTGCTGGCCCACTGCCTGAGATCAAAGCCGCCTTTGATCAGGGAGGCGCGGAGCTTGAGTAGAAGGGCCTCGGCTTCTTCTGGCATCGAGACGCTTTGCAGACAGTTGTCCACGTAGAAACTATTTCCTACACTTTGTCGGACCTCTTCATCAGCTGCTGGATCCTCTGCGACGTGCTTTTGCAGTGCAAACGTAGCACAGCATGGGCTGCATGTGGTTCCGAAAGGGAGGACTTCCCATTGATAGATGGCTGGTTGCTCATCCCCGATCCTCTCTCTCCATAGGAACCGCAGCAGGGGCTTGTCCTCCTCCACTAGTCTCACCTGCAGGAACATCCCTTTGATGTCGCCGCTGATGGCCACCTTGTCTTGGCGGAAACGTAGTAACACGCCTAGTAGAGAGGGGCCGAGTGTTGGGCCGGGCAAGAGCTCTTTATTCAGATTTTGTGATCCGATCTGGTAGCTGCAGTTGAACACAACACGATCCTTGCCGTTGTGGTGGACTTTGTGGTGCGGCACGTACCATGATTCGGTCGTCTGATCGGCCTCTTTAATGTCAATTTTCTTTATGTGTCCCGCTGTGATTAGCTTGTTAATCTCAGCGCGGTACACAGTCTCTTGAGCGGGGTCTCTGGCTAGGCGCCGCTCTGTGTTCAATAGATACCGCTCCGTCGCTTCTTTTGGGGCGTGGAAGGTAGGTATACCCTCTCGCCTCAGGAGTGGAGTTGCGTATCTCATCACTCCGTTGACTTTGACTCTCTTTGTCCCCTGCTCGAGGAGGGCTATAGCGTAAATGTCTTCCTTGGAACGAATGTATTTCTTTTCGTTCTTAAAGCGCATTGCCTCTAGTGTCCATAGCCTCTCGACATGCTGTAGGAGGGTGGTGTCTTCTTCTGTCACTCTGGAGTGGAGGCAGTTAGTGGCTGCTGTTCGGTTAAGAGACTTAGCGAGGGGGCCTTGTAATGTCCATCCTAGGCGGGTCTCGACTGCTGCAGGACAGCCTCTGGGCCCTGTGTGGACTCTGTCTATCGGGACGATGATGTCTGCATGGTCGGAGCCTATCAGCAGGGTCGGGGTGGCACCGTCTATGAGCGGTATAGGTAGTTGACGCAGGTGCACATATTTATCCATCAGCTTGGCGATGGGGTAGGTGTACTGCGACAGGCCTATTTCTTGGCTGGTGAAAGCATTAGTAATCCTATACCGTCTCTCTGGCTGCCCGCTTGCTGCGATAGTGAAGGAGACATTCTCGCCCTTTATCGTCTTTAGATCTCTTCTTATTGTCCGAATCGTCATCTGGTTTTCGCTCCCCCGCAGCCCCAGCTGGGCCGCAGCGGACGCGAGGAGAAGGGTCTTCTCTGACCCGTCGTCAAGGACGGCGTAAGTGTCCATGACCTTATCTTGGTAACTCAGTGTTACGCGGACCACCTTTAAGAGCACCCGGGCGCCCCCGCTGCTGGCGGGGTCAATGTACATAACACTTGCCTTTGTGCTGCTTGAGGGTGCAGGCTTTCTTCTGTTACTGTCGTGTAGGACATCTATGTGGGCTCCGTCACACCGACTACACCTCTTCTTTAAGCGGCAATCGGCTGCCATGTGACTGCGCGCACATCGGTAACAGCGTCGGTTGGACTTTATCCATTGACTCACCTCGTCGGCGGTCATCTTCTTGAACGTGTCACATTGTGACAACCAGTGTTCCTTTTCGCAGTACAGGCACACCATCTTCCACTTCTCTTTCATTGAGGGGGTACTGTGGTTCTTGCTGCTCGGTACTGATTCTGATTGGTGCATGACGGTCACCAATCTGCGGCCATCGTTTGCTCTCCTAGGTCCCTCTCTGGAGCTTGGTGTGCTCCGCATGAACGTATCCAACCGTAGGCTGTTGACTTCTCTCGCCAGGAAGTCGGCTAGGTCTAGGAGGGATGGCTCGGGACCGTTAGGATCACGGTGGTCTCTTTGCCGCCTGAAGCGCTCTTGTCGGGCGGGCGGAAGCTTCTCTAAAATCCTCTCGACATTAGAGTTCGCGTACAGTTCGTGCATACCCTTTTCTCTTTGCGCCCCCAGCATCCCTACCAGGGATTGTACCTTGATAGACAGGTCATCTAGTGAGCGATTGTCTGTGGCTGGGGGTAGGCGGTCAATATGCCTTATCTCTTGTATTACGTAGTCCCATATGCGTCCATATCTTTGGTCGAGTGCTGCTAGAGCCGCTGTGTATGGGGTAGTAGAGGTGGCATAGGCCAGCGTTATATTGTGCGCTCGGGGCACCTTGAGGTGCTTCAGTAGGATAGCATACTTGTACGGTTCATCAGCTACATCGGACATCATTGTCTCTAAGCACATTCGTAGCTCCGTGTACTGTGCTCTGTTCTCGTGGGTGAAGTCCGGAAACATCGGTGTGCCAATGTATGATGCCATGGATGGCTGGCACATCGGTGAGCATTGGAAGAGAGGCCTCCTAGGCGAGTCTCCTCTTACGCCTCTTGGTGGCCTGGTACCTGCTGGGTACCATGGCCCGCGTATCCAGGTGCTGTTCCTCGGGGCTGGTCGTGCGTCAAGCTCACCCGTGAATTGAGTCGGGGGTCTGTAGCGCAGAGCCGCGGGGGTAGAGCCTGGGCTGTACTGGACCTCCTGGTCCTGTGGAGTACTGTGCTGCTGTCGGGCTTGACTCTCCTCCTCTCCCTCTTCTTCTTCCTCTGGCAGGTCCTCTAGATCCTGTAGTCGTCTATTTAGCCTCTCTGCGGTGTAGACCGTTTCTTCCTTGTAGCTGGGTCTCACTTGGACCGGTCGGGGAAGGGGTTCGGAGGGGGTCATAGGCTCTCTTTGGTGGTCGGGCTCAGGGTCGCTTGATCGGGTAGGGGAGGGTGCCCTTGACCCTTGTCTTGACGAGGCCCTGGAACCCCGTGCGGAGGGAGGGGGTGTTGCCCTGGTGATCAGCTGCTCCATTATCTGCGCTTGTAATCGGTCGCGCTCGGCTTCGCGCTTGGTGAGAGCGAGGTCGCGCTCTGCTTCTCTTTGGGCACCGGCAGCGGCGCGCTGGGCTTCGGCGGCGGCGCGCTGGGCTTCGGCCCGGTCCCTTACCATATTCTCTTCCGTCTGAAGGCGTCTAATCTCTAGACGTATACGATCTTCGTCGCTCCGTTGCTGCGCTTGAAGGCGTTCTCTTTCCATGGAAGAATGTTCGCGCTCACTAAGCGTCTGTGCTTGGAGTCGATCGCGCTCTGTTGAGGCTGCCAGGCTGGCGAGGAATGCCTGTGCCAGCATCTTGTCCGCCTCGCTGGGGGAAGACGCTGGTTGAGGTGATCCGCTCCTGGCAGTACTCGTTGGAGATCTGTTTTCCTGTGGCGAGTCCTGGAGATCCATCTCCGGGGTGCTCGCCTCTTCTTGTAGCGGGTCGAGTTCCATCCCTGGAGGGCTGTCTTTATCCTGGAGCTCTCCGGGGACTACTTCTTCGGTCTTGGCGGGGGGTAAAGTCATGTCGGGTCCCTCCTGGTCCCTACCGTGAGCTTGGTCAGTTACGTTAGAACCCACTAGGGCCTCTATTGGCGGGGTAGCCTGGTCGATAGGGTCGGACATAATTTTACTATCTACTTCCGTCTGTAGATATTGGCAACGTAATCCTCTAAGTACTGAGGTGTCTGCCGTCTACGCTGCGGGTGATCTACTTTAGGAGAACCGTTTTGTGGAGTGTTCATCATTGGCCATGTCAATATTAATACCACTATATTAATATTACACTAGTTACCCTCCGGCTTGAAGGACCAATTGTAACTGAGGGGTACAATTCCCTGACTGTATTGATAAGTATGGTATCATTAAACCACTACCGTCTTATGTACTTTAATTACTTGCCATACAGTACATGATATATAAATATGATGAACACTTCCCACAATGAATCGGTTCCACACAAAGTTGTAATTAAGTATTTATTGCAGCAAAAGGTACATAATATACTTCTCTATTTTACTTTGGATGCGCTTATAAGGCAAAGGAATGTGCGTAGGCAAATCAATAATGAATGTCCATTCTCTGGTTACGCAGGAGGTAATTATACAACCTGAATCTTAGGGAATTATATCTATGGTGCACTAGTAATATATAGCGGGAGATACTGGAAGGGTCCCCCCGGTTGTAAGCCAGCAGGGGTAGAGGATCTGTCGGTAGTAGAGCCTGGGTCAACGATGATAAGGAGACTCCGAGTACGGGAGACGGTGCAATAAGATCTTGATCCACAGACGAATACAGCTGTTCTCCGTAGCCTGTAGATCCACAGGGAAGAAAGCTAGCCTGCCTCAGGCTCTCTGAGGCGCAGACTCGATGTGGCTCCTCACAGGGTAAATCCCACACACGTGTAGGCATCGGCGATTCTCCGCTCCATTAATCACAGGACCAAAAGCAAATATAATCCAGCCGCAAAGGGCTATGTAGTCGTCGGGTAGATTAATCCAGTGTACATGTCCACACGGTTCTCGTCTAGGGCTCCTCGGGTGAAAGCGCCATGAAGCAGCCCAGCCTGGATAAGCACTCTAGCTGATACGAGGAAGCGTTGGTGATGCTGGTCACTGTAGAACTTTAGCCGCACGATACACTATACACAAATAGACTATTACTGACTTAATAGAAATATGTCACACTCGACGGTATAGCGCCAAACTCTGACAATTCAGTTATTAATTCGCACGCGGTCTCAATGCTCTTATTTGGGGCCAAACAGGCCATACTTCACCGCACGGAGTATCGTGGGTGAGGCTTCAACTTATTGGGTAACATACTTCTGTATTCACCTGCGCCATATTTATATGCACAGCGAACAATCTAGTGCCAACCTCATTTCTGTCTCGTATTCTTGGGCAAGGCCGGGCATGTACAGACATGTCTTGACGGTGGCTTTGAACCTGACTCTGGAGGCATGGCCTTGGCGCCTGTGGACCGCTGTCCAATAGGAGAATGAAATATTATGGTCTGTACTAGGCTAAAGGGATATTCCGTGTATATGTACAAGGAATATACAAGGGATATCAAACGATATACAAATATTATGCAATATATATCAATCAATAAATATATATATTCGGTTTAATCTGATCCTTTGTAACACAGGCCATAGGATGAATCACACCACACAACAATCCGTAATGCAAGAATGTATATTTATTCAATTTAACAAACAAAAACTAAATATTGATATCATGGGTTCAAATTTAGAGTAGAATCACTTTGAAAAACTTTTAAAATGTTTAACAGTGTGTCACAAAATACATTGGGCCTCATTCACGAAGCGATATGTCTCCATTTTCATTTTCCAGATTGTGAAAGTGCAGAATGTGAGCTTTCAAATGACTTTGAAATCGGAGAATGTTTTGAATATCATATATTCATTTAAATCTTGTAAAGCAGTCTGTTTTCTAGAACAGTGGTTCCCAAAGTGGGGGTCGCAACGTTGCGAGCCGCCGTGGGGGAGGGGGGGGGGGGGGGTTGCCAGATGATTAAAAAAAAGAATTATAAAACAAATAAAAGATTTCCAAAAAAAAAATATATATTTATTTTTGTATGCAGTCAGGCCACTGCACTTAGAAGCAGGCCAGGCCAGTGTTTCTAGTTGCAGCGGCGCAATAGTTAGATAACCTAGGTGGGGAACAACCAGGAGATCACTGCTGATCGGCTGATAAGGGTCTCCTAACCACTCGTAGGTCCAACTTCAAGTCTAGGGGGGGACGTGCTTTTGCGGTCGCAGCCCCTGACCTCTGGAACAGCATCCCCATGTCCATCAAATCTGCCCCCTCCATCGAGTCTTTTAAATCAAAACTCAAAACCCACCTATATCGCCTGGCCTTCCCTGACTCACTTTGACTCTTGCCGTACTTGTTGACGTGTTGTTCTGTTTTTCCTTTGTCTATCCGTTGATTTTATTTTATTTCTCTGTTTATTTTATACTTTTCTTTGTACTTAGCTTAGCCATGTGAAGCACTTTGGTTGACAAGCGTCATGTTTAAACGTGCTATACAAATACATTTGATTGATTGATTGATTGATTGACTGCAACTCAGACAAGTTGGATAACTATCTCTCGCTCACTCTTGCTCACACACACACAAAGGGAGCCGCATGTGATTGGTGGAGGCGTGACCCTTACAAAAAACGAAAAATCCATCAAAATCAGTGCTGCTGTTGCTAATCATTGACACATGCGAGCCTGTAATAATCCCCCCCAGAAAAATCTACTTTGCATTTGATATATTGCAAATATATGCCATCACACACACTGGCATTTAAAGGGTTAGAATTATCAAATGAATATGTGGTGTTATGATCAGGGCTGAAGTTGAATAAAAGATTTATGAAAGAAAAAGTGGTAAATTATTTCAACATATAGTAATATTTGTATGGTGTTTTTGAAGAGGACAATTTAGTCCCTTATGGTAAGAGTGAGTATTTTTTTCAATCTGACATTACAAAAAAAATTAAAATCCATCAAAATGTTTGTTGTTGCTAATCATACATTATGCTAGCCTGTTTTTTAACAATAATTTGTGATGCCATCACAAACACTGGCATTTAAAGGGTAAAAATAAAAAAATTCCTGCACCAGAATGCAGGAAATGAAGTATTTGTAACAAAACATTTCCTGGTGGGGGACCCCCAGACCCCCCGCTTAAAAAGTGGCCTGACTGGGGCTATATTTTGCACTATATTTCCTGGCCTGAATGATTTCCCCAGTCCGGCCCTGGTTAAAAGCCTCCAATGCGTATTAAGGTGTGTGCGTTTGAACGTTTGCATGTTTCAACCATACATTTCCATTTAAAAAAAAAAATATATATATATATATATATATATATATATATATATATATATATATATATATATATATATATATATAATAATAATAAAAATTACCTCCTATAATAGTGGGGGTCGCGGCTCTCTGACACCGTTATTTCGGGGGTTGTGGCCTGAAAACTTTCGGAACCCCTGTTCTAGAACACTCAAGGACAGAAATTTGCCGCTCAAAGATGTTCACACTTCAGCTAGTTTGGGCTGGGCGTGGACAACTACCCTCACCTGAAAAGCATTAACATAATTAAGTGCTGTCACAGTAATGACTGTGAAAAGTCTACATGACATTATACAGCAGATAACCGCTACCCTACATGACATTATACAGTATATAACTATAATCATAGTGAGATACTGGTGAGAGCACTAACTATAATCATAGTTTCATAGTGGTGAGAGCACTAACGATAGGTTATGTATATAACCTAGTTATATGAGTACTGGCTGAGCGTCCCGCTCTTAAGCCTATCGAGATATACCTCATCTCATGTACCTATTGTACTCCATCACGAATAAAAACAAGTACACCCACACCTGCCGGGTCCCGCCTCTATGGAGGCGTAGCCTATAAGACAGTAGGCATGGTCACCAATACACTCTTCCTCGCCAAAATCCCGTTTCCAGTAAAAGATCCCTCAAGGGGACTCAGGGCCGCTTAAGAGCGGGACGCTCAGCCAGTACTCATATAACTAGGTTATATACATAACCTATAGTTATATATCGTACTTGGCTTATCGCGTCCCGCTCTTACAGATGAAGCGTTTAGTTTTCCTGGGCGCTTTGCCGCGACGTGAGCACGGTTATATCACGTCGGAAATGAATTAGGAACCCAGGCTGCTGTTCTATTTTATGCCGCCAGGAGGCGCAAAGTCATTAGACGGACGCTACAACGTCCTACACAGTATACTGTATAACGATCTGTATGTAAATGTATATATATTAATTCATTTTGCGCGAATCCACACTTCATTTCCCAGACCCACTTTGTTTTAACCAGTTAAAACCTGTCGATTGCTAGTGGAGGTTCATATAAGGGATATATAATGGATATTTTCTGTCTAGTACCGTGGTCTAGTGCTTAATGCCCATTCCTTTCAAGCCGACGCCCGGGGTTTGGATCCCAGCGGGTATTTTTTTATTTATAAAATGAAATTGCCCGCAACGATGTGCATAATACAATAGTAATAATATATAATAAGAATCCAACCAATAGAGCGACATTGTGCAATAAACAAGTAAACAAAGTATGGCATATTTTACAGTAGGGCACTTTGAAACAACCAATCACGTTGCGCGATAGCACGAGCGATGCATAGTCAGGAAGTAATGTTAGAGCTGAGTTCACTCATTCCGAACGGCGAAATGTAAAATGCTACCCAAGATTGTTGCGTTTCGTTATAAAAACTATGCGGTGATAAACAAAACGAATCGCAGTATGCAAAACGTGCGGTTCGAGGATCACAGTTGGAGATGCAATCATGCAACGTCCAACTTCGTTCGACACTTGAACTAAGAAGGTGCACAAAGATCGGTAAGTGAATGAACGAATGAATGAAAACTTTATTTAACAGATTGCAGAATGGGTACAATACAGTACAGCTCAATATACACAATTGTTAAGGGGATGCAGACCAGAGAAAGACTTTCGTCTTGTTTACATCAGGGTCCCCCATAGTAACTTGGCTTGCTACTGTACAGTAGCTACAGTTAAATCAATGAGCCATCGACAGTGTGCTAACGTTATCATATACTCTCTTTTTTAGACTCTTTTTGTATCACAAACAGTACTGTATTTGTAAATCTGGTATGTCATAAATGTATAGATGTAGCAGTACTGTATCTGTATGTCATGTTATGATGAATTGAAAATGGGGGACCCTGATGTAAACAAGACGAAAGTCTTTCTCTGGTCTGCATCCCTTTAACAATTGTGTTTATTGAGCTGTACTGTATTGTACCCATTCTGCAATCTGTTAATTTTTTTCAATCAATCAATCAATCAATCAATCAATCATTACATCCAAGATACACGGCTGCTGTAGTCTTGTCTTATAAAATACATAAACAATCAGCAATGTCTCGCTTGATGAATGGCCAGCAGTAGCCTAATTAATATTAATAAAAGTATTATCATTTTAATAATTGCGAAACGTGTTTAGTCCCTTGTTTGAGCCGAATCTGGGTTGAACATGATTTGTGGAACTCCCTCTGGTGTTGTGGTCATGGTATTCACTGACCTTTGGGAAGTATTTCGACATGTACATGGGTATCTTAGTGGTGTAGTGTACAGTATCTTGTAGACCAGGCCCATTGCAAGTTGCTGTACTCTGTCGTCTACTCTAAGCCATCCTAGGTAGTCAAAGTGGGCAGGGGTGAGGTGGGTTCTAGGAGTAAGGTCAAGCAGTAGTCTGACCAGTTTGTTTTGTGATGTTTGTAATTTAGTTTTTAGCGCTTTTGAGGTGCTTTGGTACCATGAGGTGCAAGCATAGTCGTAATACCCTTGAATGAGTGCTCCTGCCAGAGTCTTCAGGGTATTCTTGTTTACCAGAGAGGAGATCCGGTACAAGAATCTTGTTCGTTGGTTGACTTTTTTTTATTACATTGGCTGCCATTTTGTCACAGGAAAGATTTGCCTCTAGGATGGAACCCAGGTAGGTAATTTCATCTTTCCTTGTGACAATATTGTCACCCACTGTAACAGAGAAGCCGTTGGCCTTGCTGAGTTTGTTATTTGATCCAAGAGTGTGTATTGAGCCGTACTGTATTGTACCCATTCTGCAATCTGTTAATAACGTTTTCATTCATTCATTCAGGAGCAAAGGTCAATGACCAAACACACCCAGACTACATACCTGTATTCCCTTCAACATCACAGTCTACACCATCTACGTCAACAAACATCAGTCGCCATGAGCGGCGTGAAAAAAGGAGAGTGATGCAGCCAAGGAGGATGGTGACCAACAGAGAACCAAGGTCGAGTCAAGCTCCTTGACCGCTTCATCTGTGGACAGCAACGACACCAAATGCAAGATGATGACAGGTGTTACCTGGCCAGTGCTTCAGCACTTGTTTTCTTTCTTGCACACAGAGAAGACAAGGAGCACCATAATCTCACCCATAGATCAGCTATTTATCACCCTTGTCAAACTGCGTCACGACATGTCCTTTGACCTCATCTCCCACATCAGAGGTGTGTCAAAGGCAACAGTCAGTGATGTGCCCAACGGATCATTTCAGTGAGTGAGCGATTCGATACACGCTCACGGCAATGAACCGATTCACTGATTCGACTCACGGTTCAGTGGCGCTTCCGGATCCCGCTGCGAATCAAAAACTATAAAAAAAATTGGCAGATGTTATACATACAATTATACATACAATTGTTAAGGGGATGCAAACCAGAGAAAGACTTTCATCTTGTTTACATCAGGATCCCCCTGTTTACATCAGTAATCATCGGTAACATTTAGAATTGATTTCAAGGTCCTCCTCCTTATATACAAAGTATAAACATTGCGATCATCTACTATTGAAGGTTCCGAGTCACAGTCTAAAGAAAATCAGTGATGCAGCCTTTGCTAACTAACTATGCACCAAAGTTATGGAACACACTATGGACATTAGGGAAGCTAGATCTCTTAATATTTTCAGAAATAAGCTAAAAACGTACCTCTTCACCATAGCCTTCTAATACACCCCGCTGTTGATTGTACTGTAGCACTATTTTACTCTGGCCATTCTATTGCATAATTTTACTATCTATTCTACTATTCTATTATTGCACTGTATTATTGGTGTGCAAACCAGTCAACTTACAAAAAAGAGCCTGTTGGAGGATTTCAACAAGATAAATGCGACAACATTGCAAAATATTTCACTATAATATTTCAAAGTGAAGTAAAAAATATTATAATAATTATTTGATCATGTTAAATAAGTGTGACTGACTGAGTCCACATTACAGTTCTACTTTTGTTTTGATGTGAAAAGTGATGCTGCATAAGAGGACTGCATTTAGCACTGACTGAGAAAGTACATATTACAGTTCTACTTTGCATTGCATGTAATTTAGAATACAGGCAAATAAAAGTAATTTAGTTTAAAGTACAATCTTGGCTGTCTTTTTCTCTCAACGCTTCAATAGGTAGATGACTAAATGTAAATGTAATATCAAATTTTAACAGATTGCAGAATGGGTACAGTACAGTCCAGCTCAATACATACAATTGTTAAGGGGGTGCAGACCTGAGAAATACTTTTGTCTTGTTTACATCAGGGTCCCCCAACAATTAGCATTTCAATGGTGTGTTGCCACACCAATGGGGGGTTGCCAATCCAATGTCACACCTACTGTACACCTAAGTGAGAGAAGCTCTCTCATTTCATGGAAGAGTAGAAGACAACCAACAGTTGCACTTTCTACCTGCGAGGCAGGATACATGGCCTTAGCATCAGCCATACAGGAGTGTATGTATTTGCAACAGCTACTCAAGGGTATTGATGGATGTCAGTATGCACAAACCAAGGTTTATGATGATAACCAAGGAGCTATTGCACTAGCCAGGAATCCTGTAAACAGGCAAAGATGTAAACATATTGATATAAAATATCACTTCATAAGAGAAACTGTGAATAGTGGGAGGATATGTTTGGAATATTGTCCTACTGACAACATGATTGCTGATGTGATGACAAAACCAGCCACTAAGCTACAACTGAAGAAGTTTGCTCAGTATTTGTTTGGCACTTAGTTAGAGTGAAAGAAAAGCATGGATGTGCCAATATGTTTTTTTTGTTGTTTTTTTTTGTATTGAAGGCCAAAGAGGGAGAATATATATATATATATATTTTTGTTTTGTACCACAATAAGCTAAGTTCGAGTGGGGGTGTTAAATATATTATTATTATTATGTGCGCCCTTGCTCATTTGTGTTCTACAGAGGGCGATGTAGTAAATCCAGTATGTGACGTCACTGACGTTTCCTTTCCATTCCTGTTCCGGTCTATTATTTGTGAATGATTGTTGTTGATATATAGCGGCACCGCAAGGAGAAGAAGAAGAAGGTTGACATGGGCAAAGTGTTCATCAACATCTCCATCGGCCTGTGCATCTTCAGCCTCGTCTGGTTCTTCTATGCCCTCTACATGCGCTCTGCCCTAGCTAAACAGGTGGTGACAATCCACCCCTCACCTCCTGTGCTTGACGCCAACAGCACCATGTTTGGGAAAATGTATGCCGCAATTCATATCTTACAAGAGATGCATTGATGTATGTGCAGGCTATTCTGCCTCCGTCTGATCAGTATGTAAAAATCACAAAGTTGGGGATATGGATGGGAATATAATTCACTGATTAAAAGAAAAACCAAAAAAAGAAGCTAAACTCATTCTGTCTCTAGTATTATTTGTTCACGCCAACTGTTTTGGAGATGAGGGTGGAAGTAATTTGGCAGTCTGACATTAATTGAAAACTGTATTAACAGATTGCAGAATGGGTACAATACAGTACAGCTCAATACACACAATTGTTAAGGGGATGAATGAATGAATGAATGAAAACTTTATTAACAGATTGCAGAATGGGTACAGTACAGTACAGCTCCATCTATACATTTATGACATACCAGATTTGCAATTACAGTACTGTTTGTGATACAAAAAGAGTCCAGAAAGAAAAGAGTATATACATTAGGCATGGAAACTACATTGGATTGGGTAGGTGGGGGGGGACTGTACATTGGAGGTGGGGGGGGGGGGGTTGGTTAGGAGTGTTTGGGGGGGGTATGAGTGGGGGGGGGGGGGTTGGGTAGGAGGGGGGACCCCCCCCTTATCTGTCACCATAGTACATCTGTGATCCTCGAACCGCACGTTTTGCATACTGCGATTCGTTTTTTGTTTATCACCGCATAGTTTTTATAACGAAACGCAACAATCTTGGGTAGCATTTTACATTTCGCCGTTCGGAATGAGTGAACTCAGCTGTAACATTACTTCCTGACTGTGCATCGCTCGTGCTATCGCGCAACGTGATTGGTTGTTTCAAAGTGCCCTACTGTAAAATATGCCCTACTTTGTTTACTTGTTTATTGCACAATGTCGCTCTATTGGTTGGATTCTTATTATATATTATTACTATTGTATTATGCACATCGTTGCGGGCAATTTCATTTTATAAATAAAAAAATACCCGCTGGGATCCAAACCCCGGGCGTCGGCTTAAAAGGAATGGTCATTAACCACTAGACCACGGTACTAGACAGAAAATATCCATTATATATCCCTTATATGAACCTCCACTAGCAATCGACAGGTTTTAACTGGTTAAAACAAAGTGGGTCTGGGAAATGAAGTGTGGATTCGCGCAAAATGAATTAATATATATACATTTAATAACGTTAATTTTTAATCGTTGGGCATGGGGGGAGGTATCAAGTCTTTTCAAGTCAAGTGAAGTTGCTGAATTGACACGTTTAACTTATTCATTCTTTAATTCAGCAACATTCATTCATGCAGTCTGTAGACATACTGTAGGACGTTGTAGCATCCTATGAATGAAGTCACCAGCTGTGCGGAGCTCCTCCAATGGAGTGAGAGACGAGACAGACTATTTTCAAGTTTAATGTACATTAGATCTCTTGTTTTCGAGACTATTCTATTGGCTTGCCTTAGAGTAAGTAGCCTGTTGTACATAGACTGCAGGGATGGGTGACCTTTCACCCCTATGATCTTCCATGCGGTCTGCATCAGACGGACCAGTTTGGACTTTAATTGTACAGACAGGTTACCAAACCAAGCTGTAATACCATATCTGATGAGAATTATGCTTGCTGAGAGGTTTAAAATGAAGGATCTGGGAAAATTAAAAAATGTTCTAGGGATTGATTGATTGGAAACTTTATTAACAGATTGCAGAATGGGTACAATACAGTACAGCTCAATACACACAATTGTTAAGGGGATGCAGACCAGAGAAAGACTTTCGTCTTGTTTACATCAGGGTCCCCCATTTTCAATTCATCAGGACATATATGACATACATGACATACAGATAGTCAGTACTGCTACATCTATACATTTATGACATACCAGATTTGCAAATACAGTGTACATTGGAGGAGGTTGGGTGGGGGTCAAAACCAGCCACTAAGCTACAACTAAAGAAGTTTGCTCAGTATTTGTTTGGCACTTAGTTAGAGTGAAAGAAAAGCATGGATGTGCCAATATGTTTTTTGTTGTTGTTGTTGTTGTTTATTTTGTATTGCAGGCCAAAGAGGGAGAATATATATATATTTTTGTTTTGTACCACAATAAGCTAAGTTCGAGTGGGGGTGTTAAATATATTATTATTATGTGCGCCCTTGCTCATTTGTGTTCTACAGAGGGCGATGTAGTAAATCCAGTATGTGACGTCACTGTTATTGTTATTAAACACAACGTTACATACAAAACTGTCTGATTGGACAAGAGATAACAATTATTTGCATCTTTATTGTAACAAATGTATGAACAGTCAGCAATAGATGTCAAATGATTTACAGTAATATCAAGTAACAAGTTGTCAGTCAAGTCAAGAGTTCAGAATTGTATTAAAACACACACACAAATTACAAGATACAAGGTTACACGTTAACTGGCTTATTTACCACTTTGCCCTCCATTATTTGCTATGACTAGGGGCAACACTTTTGCCAAGCCAGCTATGAGATTGTTACATACATCCACTGTTAGTTTATTGCGCCAGTAAAACCTTATGGCCGCTACTAAAGCATCTTTCGTGAAAGGTTTCGCCTCTCTGCGAATATAATCTTTCATTAGGTGCCACACAATTTCAATGGGGTTCAAATCGGGCGACTCAGCCGGGGTTTTGACCCAATTGATTCCCTCTGCTGCAATGCAAACTCTGGCAGCGCTGTGTTTGGGGTCGTTATCCTGGAAGAAACGATGGCTCTTCCCAAAAGTAGCTCGTATGTACGGACCAGCGGCTGCTTTGATGATCGATTCTTCAAAAAAGACACGGTCCATTATTCCATCGAAAATAACAAGCGGGCCTGGACCGAGCTTGGAAATCGCGCCCCAAACATGCACTTTTAACGGATGCTTAGGGGCCGGTTTACCTTGACGAAAGCCTTTTTTCGTAAAGCTTTGTCTTGCAAAGTGTTCGAGTGCGACAGTGCTCTCATCTGTAAATATGACGTCATGCCATGTTTCACATGTATCGATCCACTGGTGCCTGTAGATGAATGAATGAAAACTTTATTTAACAGATTGCAGAATGGGTACAATACATGTAGTACGGCTCATATGAATGAATGAATGAATGAAAACTTTATTAACAGATTGCAGAATGGGTACAGTACAGTACAGCTCAATACATACAATTGTTAAGGGGATGCAGACCAGAGAAAGACTTTCGTCTTGTTTACACCAGGGTCCCCCATTTTCAATTCATCGTAACATATATGACATACATGACATACAGATAGACAGTACTGCTACATCTATACATTTATGACATACCAGATTTGCAATTACAGTACTGGGTGGGTGGGGGGGGGGGGGGGGGGGTTGGGTAGGAGTGGGGGGGGGGGGTAGATAGATAGAACATAGATAGTTGGGGGGGGGGGGGGTAGATAGATAGAACATAGATAGATAGATAGATAGATAGATAGATAGATAGATAGATAGATAGATAGATAGATAGATAGATAGATAGATAGATAGATAGATAGATAGATAGATAGATAGATAGATAGATAGATAGAAGAAAAACAAACCTGTGCGAGTCTTAATTCTTTATTTTTGTCACGGATCATTGGCCAGAACTTAGTTTGACCATATTTCCAGCCGAGGCCCCTACGTGCTGTACGGATAGCAGTCAGGCTGAGATGAATACCCAAATCGTCTTCGATGCACTTCTGGATTTGCCGTGCAACCATGCAATTGCGGGCCTTCGTCAGGTTGTCAATGGCGACCAGGACATTGCTATGGAAATGGAAGAGAAAGAAAGTGGAAATTAATTAACTGAGAGGGGGGTTAAAATATATATATTGTAAGAGTATATTTATGAGACAGTATATTTATTTTGTACAAGAATGTGAAACTTCCTATCACGTTTGAATAATGCTGTAACGTTAAGTAAAAATGCATTTCAACTTAATTCCAGCTCAATATGGGTTTTGCAGGTTAATACTCTCACAGACCTGCTAATCTGTTAAATAAAGTTTTCATTCATTCATTCATTCTGTACTCACTCAGACAGTTTACGTGGAGCACGGCGTCGTTGTATTTTCAGTTTGTAATGCCATTCAATAGTGCCCGCAGTAACGCAGATTCCTAACGATGCAAAATGTTGCCTAATGCGTCTCGTAGATATGCCCTGGGATCGTAACTGACGCACATCTCGAGAATGTTGTTTGTTGATTTTAGTCATTTTCACACTGACAACTGAACACGGTGATACAACACTTTATATAGAGGCGGGTCCCTCTATAGCCCCCTCCCATACTTCCAGACGCGTGTTGCTTAATGACAGCGGAAGAGTGCAAGGGCGCTTCCGCATTCTTCGCCGCGCATGCGCATGAGGTCCTCGCTTAGTTCAGACCACGCAATTCTGGTCACACAGTGGCTGAAAACCGCCAGTTCTTGCCCGACGGATGGGAGCCGAATTGGAATCCCAGTTTTCTGATGAAGCCCCAAAACATGGAGGTCGCGATTACATGTTTCGGAACCAATGTGTAACTAGACAGTTACAATATAACATTTATATTAATTAACCCAGTTAATGCCTTAAGAGAAAGAGTCTGGTGGTCAATTACTACGGAAATGTTGTGTCTTACTAATAATAACTAATTCCGCGGTCAATATACACACACACACACACACCACCCACATAGTCACACACACACTAGGGATGTACTGTAACTGTACACCGGTTTTGAGGTATACCACGATAGAAAGTAAAAATGGTTATCAGCCTTTCCTTATTATAACACCTTCAAAATAAACCTGGCTGGGAGCAATGTTGTAGTTGGTGTATGGAAGACAGAAAGCATCATGAACAACAGTACTTACTGTAGCAAGAAATTGAAATGAATACCGATCAGGCATGTCAATGTTTTTTTTTTTTTACCAGTGCAGTGGTTTGGCCCAAATTAGAACAGTCTAAAAATGCATTAAACAGCTTTATTATGACATCATCAGGTTATTGGATGATCTGTCAGATATCTCACATCATCCCCCTCCTTCTCTACCCATTCTGCAATCTGTTAATAAAGTTTTCAATCTCTCCTCTCTTCCACACACACACACACACACACACACACACACACACACACACACACTGAAAAAAATCCTGTCATAACATTGAAATAAAGTGATTCTTACCTTGTATTTCAGTCAATATTCATTGTCTGCTTTCTCAACACACTTGTGGATGTCGAGATGGATCTTGGCAAGAACGATGCACTCCAATCCAGTAGTTTATCCATTGGTGCAGTTTGCTCTAGGAAGACATTTGACCACACCAGGTTTTGCAAACCGCACTAAAAAGTGAAATCCAGCCGGATGCACGCTCTGCTGGTCGGTCACTGTTTTAATGATCTCATAACTTATTATTAAAACGGACATTGATCAAATAATACAGAACTTTAAAACAAGACACATACACGTATATTTTAATGTTGAAATGTAAAATGTATTGTCATATATTTGGAACAGAGAGTGGGTTTTATATTTGTACCTCTGTGTTATTTTGTATAATTCTTCCTAGAGTCCACACTCTAGCACTTGACCTAACACCCTACTAATAATAACTAATTCCTAATTAATAATTAACTCTGAATATAATAATGACGAAAAATAAACAGGGTAGGTAGGGTCTACTGTATAGTGCACCTTGTAACTTCCTGGGGGGGGTTGTGTATTTGCATCTCGTATTCATTCAGTCTGATTATTTTAAGTGTTCGTTTGTGTTTGTGTACCTGCATAAGCATAACAATAGCGTATGGAATGCAACCCATTTCATGGACATCATCATCACCATCATCATCATCATCATCATCATCATCATCATCATTGTTGTTGTCGCGTAAACCGGCCTTGTTTTGTGGAAAAGAATAAACTTCTGAGCGAAAGCTAAGATATTGTGTATGAAATGACAAAGCTAAAGAAATGGTTTGATGTAAATAAGCTATCACTGAATCTGAAAAAAACTAAATTTATGATTTTTGGCAATCGAAAACTAGATGAAAATATTGTGAAAATTGTGATTTTAATCCATACATATTATGAAAATGATTTATATAATAGGCGAAACATAGTATTGTGAACTATGTGAACTGAGTTATGATAAGCCCATTTATATAAATCTATATATAATATACATATATAAATATACATATATATTTGGGATGTCCGATATTAAATTAAATTAAATAAAAAATAAAATAAATCTTTACATTTATTTAACCTTTATTTACCCAGGTATTGAATTGAATTGAATTGAATTGAATTGAATTGAATTGAATTGAATACTTTATTTTGACACAAATCGTATGACCAAAAAAACATTTTAAAAGACAAGACAATAACAGTGTCAATAACGCAGGTCAAAAATGGTTGACCTAACACCCTACTAATAATAACTAATTCCTAATTAATAATTAACTCTGAATATAATAATGACGAAAAATAAACAGGGTAGGTAGGGTCTACTGTATAGTGCACCTTGTAACTTCCTGGGGGGGGTTGTGTATTTGCATCTCGTATTCATTCAGTCTGATTATTTTAAGTGTTCGTTTGTGTTTGTGTACCTGCATAAGCATAACAATAGCGTATGGAATGCAACCCATTTCATGGACATCATCATCACCATCATCATCATCATCATCATCATCATCATCATCATCATTGTTGTTGTCGCGTAAACCGGTCTTGTTTTGTGGAAAAGAATAAACTTCTGAGCGAAAGCTAAGATATTGTGTATGAAATGACAAAGCTAAAGAAATGGTTTGATGTAAATAAGCTATCACTGAATCTGAAAAAAAACTAAATTTATGATTTTTGGCAATCGAAAACTAGATGAAAATATTGTGAAAATTGTGATTTTAATCCATACATATTATGAAAATGATTTATATAATAGGCGAAACATAGTATTGTGAACTATGTGAACTGAGTTATGATAAGCCCATTTATATAAATCTATATATAATATACATAAATATACATATTTGGGATGTCCGATATTAAATTAAATAAAAAAAAAAAAAAAATCTTTACATTTATTTAACCTTTATTTACCCAGGTATTGAATTGAATTGAATTGAATTGAATTGAATTGAATTGAATTGAATACTTTATTTTGACACAAATCGTATGACCAAAAAAACATTTTAAAAGACAAGACAATAACAGTGTCAATAACGCAGGTCAAAAATGGATAAAACACAATAAAGCCAAGGCTTGTTTCCATTGTGGTCCATACATGGAACATAAAAAGGCACAGAAACACAAATGGACATGTACACTGACAGGACACATTCTAATTTTTTTTTATAAAAACACCTAACCTGACAACTCATACAGTTAACTAATGTTAAAAGAAAATCCGCAAACCCTTAAAAGCAACTCATGATAAAAGAAATAAAAGCCAAGTTATGATAAAAGAGATTAAAAAAACAAGCAAGTAAGCTTACAAGCAAGTAAGAACAAATTCTTATTTTATTTATTGTGAAAAGTATGCATAATGTTGTGTTTTGGGGGGGGGGGGACCCTGCATGTATTGGTTGATATCGGTATCGGAAATTAAGAGTTGGACAATATCGGTATATCGGTAAAAAAGCCAATATCGAACATCCCTAATATATATATAAATAATATACATATTACGTTACCATTGACAATTAGCAGGCTCAATGTCAGGTCAATGTAACATAATAAGGAGACGGTAGCCAAAGTAATCAACAAAGAATATTTAATTAATAATTACCATGGTTTTGAACAGCCCTTTGTTTGAAATGTTATGACTAAACCAGTCAAATGACAAATTTGATTCCAGACAGTCAAAATAAAATAGTCAAAGCAGTTTACTGTTGAGTAAATAATCTTTCTCTGGTCTGCATCCCCTTAACAATTGTATGTATTGAGCTGTACTGTACTGTACCCATTCTGCAATCTGTTAATAAAGTTTTCATTCATTCATTCAATAAACAATACACAAATTGAACATAGTTTTATTATTGTATAATCCCGTTGCTGTATCCTGATTGGTTTATCACTAGAGGTGTTTCGTTCACGCCCCCCCCCCCCCCCCCCCCCCCCCACCAAAGCGATTGTGTCCTTTGATACAGTATAAAAGTCATGTGTGAAATCTGTGGACCGGACAGTCGTGAGGAGGACAGAATGGCAACCTTTTACAGCACTAAACCATTGAAGGTATGTTTGTATTGTATCTCTCTCTCTCTCTCTCTCTCTATATACTTGCTTCCAGTTACGGGAATACCTTTCTCCAGTTACCGGGAATGCTTTACAGATACCTCTCTCTCATTTGAATTATTTATTTATGCATAATTTTTCTATTCTAGACATCCATCCCGAGTGTTGATCGACCAGGAATAACTCAAGTAAAGGCACCTCAAAGTAGCAAAAGAACAGGAGGTCCTGTGATCCCCCCCAAAGCAAAACACCGGATGGTCAAAAAGAAAGCCGTAAGTAAATTTTTTTATTGCACCTCAAATGTACACCCCCACCCAACCTCCTCCAATGTACAGTTTCTATGTCAAATGTATGTCAGTATTCAAATGTACAGTGTCCCCCCTTGTTTGAAATTGAAAATGGGGGACCCTGATGTAAACAAGACGAAAGTCTTTCTCTGGTCTGCATCCCCTTAACAATTGTATGTATTGAGCCGTACTGTTTTCCACATCACATCACAAAATGCTCCACACATTTTATGTTCTTTTACCAATTTATTTTATCAGTTTTATTATTCTATGTTTCTCTGCTATTTTATGTTTTAGTCTTGCCTATTTTTATATTCTTTCTTTCCTTTATTCTCGCTAGCTTTTAAGTCCCTTAACTGTAGCGCTCTGAGAGTTGCCCTGCAACTGTAAAGCGCATTACAAATGAAATCTATTATTATTATTATTATTATTGTGACACAAATCTTATCTTAACTTTCCCTCCCTTATTGCAGGCCGCTGTTATTGTTATGGACATCCTGCCACTCCCAGCTGAGGAAACACCAACACCAACCATTACTAACATTTGCAATACGATTGTACAGTCAACGGTTGGTATTGTTATTGAGCAAAACGTAAACAAGCATGTTACCAGGCTGGTGAAACAAGTGGAGGAGACTGAGAAATGCTTGGGGGAGAAGACTCAGATCTTGGGGGATCGTCAGGAGGCAGAGGTGGCCAGGCTGGAGGCGATTGTGAAACGCCTGGACGACCGCCTGGAGGCGAGTAAGAATCGACACAAGACAGAGCTGGCCAGGCTGGAGGCGATTGTGAAACGCATGGACGACCAGCTGGCCAGGCTGCTTAAACCCTCAGGCGTTACACCCTCCTCTCCACAACCTGCGGCTCAGCCATTCAATAGGCAGCTTCTGTTTTACACACCAACGAGAGATGAGAATGTACCATGGCGGCCTCTATCACCCTCTCTGTCCAGTCCATACCCATCCCAAGTGGGCGATGAGAATGTACCACCATGGTTGGCTCTATCACCCTCTCTGTCCCAAACGCCCCAGAATGATGATGATGATAATGATGATGATGATGAAGATGATGCATGTTTTTCGCCGCAACCGCTTTCTCCTCAAATGACACCCTTTAGAACGCCTCTGCCAGTACCTGCAGTTCCAGTGGCAAAACCACAGAAAAAAGCACAGCGACAGCGTCCAGCCCTGCCCAACATACAACTGGAAAGTATTTCAGCAGACGACGAGCAAAAGGCGTTCGATCATGCTCATGACGCACAAGGCAAACAACGGCCTGACGACTACGCAGGGCGAATGTTCATGTTGCTAGTGGACTTTGAAACCTACCAAAAGTGGGCTCACAAAGTCAATTGGAATGGCAAACGGGGGAAAAACATGCTTTACCTAAGAACCTCAGAGTGATGTTGATTGCTAAAGTTAAAGAACGCTATAGTGTAGTCTCCTGGGACAAAGTTCGTGATCGAGTGAATGAACGTTTGCGGAACCCACGATCAGAGGATCCAAGGAAAAGGCTACCATACTGTTTGAATGAGTTTTGTATCTGAACCAGACAAGTCTTTCTCTGGTCTGCATTCCCTTAACAATTGTATGTATTGAGTTGTACTGTACCCATTCTGCAATCTGTTAATAAAGTTTTCAACCAATCAATTCGCTCTGTCGCTGTGTCGCTCTGTTTAGCTGGAGGTGTTTCCCCCCCGGGAGATACAGTATAGGAGGACGGACCGCCGGCCGGGACCGGACGTTAGTTTGTCGTGAAGCGAGCGTATATATAATTAGCAGGTCTGTGTTGTGTGTTACGAGAGAGTATTAACCTGTAAAACCCATATTGAGCTGGAATTAAACCATCATATACGAATACAACCTCTCCTCATTCTTCCTGACATTACTGCAAGCCTGATCGCTACTTTACAGCATTATTCAAACGTGATAGGAAGTTTCACATTCTTGTACAAAATAAATATACTGTCTCATAAATATACTCTTACAATATATAAATAAACGTTTCGACCTTACCGGTCTTCCTCAAGCATGAATGAATGAATGAATGAAAACTTTATTTAACAGATTGCAGAATGGGTACAATACAGTACGGCTCAATACATACAATTGTTAAGGGGATGCAGACCTGAGAAAGACGTTTTGTCTTGTTTACATCAGGGTCCCCCATTTACAATTCATCATAACATAATGACATGCATGACATACAGATAGACAGTACTGCTACATCTATACATTTATGACATATCAGATTTGCAAAATACAGTACTGTTTGTGATACGAAAAGAGTCCAGAAAAGAGAGTATACATTTGACATATTATTATTGTATTGTGATATGTTTTGTTTCATGTTGAAAATAAAATAAAAATATTTGATCAAAATATCGATATCGGTGCATCCCTAATTATTGCTGATGTGATTATGCTTCTTGCCACTGCACAAATGGCCTTCTGTACAAAAAGAGTCTAAAAAAGAGAGTATATGATAACGTTAGCACACTGGCTCATTGATTTAACTGTAGAGTAGCAAGCCAAGTTACTATGGGGGACCCTGATGTAAACAAGACGAAACGTTATTATGCACATCGTTGCGGGCAATTTCATTTGATAAATAATAAAAAAAAAATACATATATTAAACCGGCTAGGATTCGAACCCCGGGCGTCAGCTTGAAAGGAATAACCTAAACCACTAGACCACGGTACCAGACAAAATATATCCATTATAAATAGAGCCCACCTACTGTAGCACCTCCACTGCTAATTCGACAGGTCTTAACGGTTTAATTATTTTATTTCAGCAACATTGCGTACACAAACCTATTGTTACCAAGAAGCATTACACTAACGCTTTCTTTTGATGAAATGAATGGAAAAGAGAGCCGTACTGTACGTCGGCCATCTAATGAAGTTAGATTTGACACGTTGTTTACTTGTTTATTGCACAATGTCGCTCTATTGGTTGGATTCTTATTATATATTATTACTATTGTATTATGCACACGTTTAACTTATTCATTCTTTAATTCAGCAACATTCATTCATGCAGTCTGTAGACATACTGTAGGACGTTGTAGCATCCTATGAATGAAGTCACCAGCTGTGCGGAGCTCCTCCAATGAATGAACAAAAAGCCGGCGCGTCGGGCAGTTGTCACCAGCTGTATGAGAGCGCCCCCGCTGGTCATTGTTAACATTAACCATGCCAAGCGACGTGATAACAGCAGGCAAACAGCTGCTCCTGGACTTTTCCCAGCTGTATCTGTAAGCCTATCGAGATATGGGTTAGAGCGGACGCGAGGCCCGACAAATGTACCCCCTGAGGACCCGTAAGCCCACATCAAGGGGTTTGGGGAGTCCCGTCACCCCATCCTTCCTAATGAAGGGGGGGCGCAGTCAACTCCACCGGAGTGCGAGCAAGGAGGAACTAGAACCCCTTGAACACACAGCACAGGCGGAACCACGTGTGACCTAACACACTGTGGCCCATACACACACACTCCTGCTACCCTACCAAAGGACGGGAAGCAGGAAAGGCCACAGACCCCAGAACCGCCTGGGAGACAGAACCCCCGGTCATGTCCATGAGGTAAAACCTTACAAAGGGGCCCGGGGAGGATCATGAAGCTGCAGCACAGATGTCCTCCACCGAGGCCCCACCCAGCAGAGTGGCAGAGGCAGCCACCCGACGAGTGGAGTGTGCCCTGACGCCCCCGGGGGGATCCAGCCCGGCCAACGTGTAGCAGAGGGCAATGCCCTCGCACAACCAATGGGACAGGTGTTGTTCGATAGTGCCTTACCGGCCTGAAAACCACCGTGACAGACAAAAAGCTGATCGGTGACCCCGAGGTCCTGAGTACGGCTGAGGTAATTCCCAAAGCACGGACCGGACATGACAGGTGAAGGCCCGCATCTAACTCACTAGCGTGAGGAGGCGGACGAAACACCTGAACCACAATATCCCTGGAGCGGAAGAACTCCGGATATTTACAGGCACGAAGGCAGGATTAGGCCGCAGAGTGGCACCGCAATCGGAACGAAAGACAGGCACTCTGGTCGTACCGAGAGAGCACAAAGCACACCCACGCGTTCAGCGGAGGTGACGGCCAGCAAGAACGCAGTCTTGAACGACAGCTGTTCCAACGGCGCTTGCTCAAGAGGCTCAACCGGGGCCAAGGACAACCGACCGAGGACCAATTGAAGATCACAACTCGGAGCCAAAGAGCATTGCACCGGCTTAACGCGTCGAGCGCCAAGCAGGAAACGCTTCACAAGAGGGTGGCTGAACAAGACATCCCCCTCAAATCCCTCATGATAGGAGGATATAGCTGCTGCATATACCCTCACCGTCGAAGCCGACAGTCTATCAAGGAGAGACTGGAGGTAACTAAGGACAGCATCCAGGGGGCAGGAGACTGGGTCCCGGCCCCCCGCCTTACACCACACATACGCCATCTGCGCGCGTAAAGCGTGACAGTGGAGGGAGCATGCGCATTCCGGATGGTATCACCATCAGGATCAAGAACCTGCGCCCCTCAACGTACCCGTCCCAACAACTGACCTAACAGATGTATGGGGAAGAATCCCAGGCGGCACGGCATCGGTCCCAGACCTGCCTGGCTATGTCCGGATGTAATCCCCACCCGTCAGGATGAGGACCGCCCCGCGACAGTACACCTGTACCCACATTCACCCTGCCGGGGATGTGGGGAGCCCTCAGGCCGCGCAGATGGAGGACGCCCATAGCCAGCCGCCCGCCGCCTGGTGCAGACGGGGGGAGCATACTCCTCCCTGTCTGTCGATATACGACACTGACGTCGTATTGTCCACCGTTTGAGGACCAGAAGGACTGCTTTCAATACCAACACATTGAACGTAGCGCAGACCGGGCAGCATGGTTTGCCAGCTGCCCCCTACTGCGTTGGCCCGACGCGTCACCAGCGAGGGAGGCGTCGGTGAAAAACGTGACGTGAGACAGCGCCGTAACCGTCCTAGGACGGAACCTCTCGAGCGTGTCGACAACACGCTCTGAGAGGGATGCCCATAGCACTCCAACCGTTGACTGGGAAGAAGAGTACCTTACTTCCAGTCTACAGCAAACCCCAGGCTGGTAGGGACCTGCCTGGTACGAGACCCGACGATCCACCTTGACCGCGAAGGACCAGAACGTCGTCAGGGCAGAATACACTTCGTAACCCCTGACGACGCAGAGGCCCCAGTGCGGCCTCCACGCACTTGGTGAAGATGCGGGGAGCCAGAGAAAAACCGAACGGCAGCCTCTGGTACTCATACGCTAACCCTGCAAAGGAAGCGTAGGTAAGCCCTAGGATGGAAGATCGGAGATGCAAAAACGCATCCTACAGGTCTATGGAGGAGAACCAGACCCCCACCTGACAGTGTTCAACAGGTAGGAGACGATCCAAAAAATGCTGAACCTTCCCATGGGACAGGTCCAGCATGGGTCTGACACCCCCCCCCCTCCCGATTTCTCAGGCACCAGAGAACACCGGGAGGAGAACGCCACAACGATGGCTTGCTTCGTCCACAGAGATTGGATCTCGTTGACCAGAGCTGTCACTGCTGGTGACCCTGACAATAGGGTCTGTACCAAACCCGAAAACGGGTGGGGTTGTGTAAACACATCCCCGCCTCAGCGTTCTCTCCATCCACCTCGACATATGGTATTGCCGTATCATATGTGATGACACTCCCAACGCACCCGCCGCCATGTGGCGCAGGTCCGCCAGGAACTGTAGATAGTTTGCCCGGTCCCACCCGCTGTGCGTAGCCAACCCTGGACCCTTGCAAGCAGAGCGTTCCGTGGAGTCGGGTCGGAACCTGACACTACCCACGAGGCAATCGCACCCAAGGGGGGACTCCGACAGAAAGGGCCGGTTTGATATGGGGGAAGCTGACATCAATCTAGGTGACAAAAGCCCCCCCACTGAACACCCCTCCAGAACATGCTGAGGAGTTGTTCTGCAGCCGGACATGCAAGGCGTGAGGACCCCATGGGTTCCTACACACCGTAGCCCTGCAGTGATATTACTACCACCTAAATCACGCGCACCTCTTCATTTCAGACCACTGCCGATCTCGCGGGAGTGGGAGGTACCAACATGATACCCGGCATGGCGAAGGCGAGGCCGGGGAACCCCGCACTGTGTGCCTCAAAAGGTTTCGAGCCCCCCTGCTGACAACACTTATAGTTGACAGACGTAACACCAGGCTCACCAACACAGCTTATGGTGTGGGAGCCGCTTGACAGCACAACATTCTCACGGATAGACCCAGGCTCAGCCATCAACTGGGTGTCAGCCCCTGTTCCCATGAGAAGCGAAAAGTGGGGCCGCCCGCGCTTCAACGAAGGCACGCGGCCCGCAGCCAAAGTAAACAATCAGAGCCCCCTTTTTCCGCTGGTGTTGGGGGAGGGAGTGATCGGAGAGCGGGCTGCTGGCGGCAGGACGGCGACGGCTTGTTGTTCAAGCCGAGCCCATCCAACATGGCCGATCCCTCGGCCGCCAAGGCTGTCGGCCTTGTGGACACCTGTCGATTCAACGCCCAGGATACCTCTGGCGGGGGAAACATGGCAGCATGCCGAGGGCCTCGTCATCGCCGCTGACGAGGCCGTGCTCTCTCTTCTTCTGGCTGCGCGGTGTGAGGCGGTGTGGGGCCTAGGACAATACCGCCCGCACTCCAGCAGAAGACCAAAATCCCCTGCGGAGAGGGGAACCCTGAGCGGTTATAGCTTGCGGCTAGGTCAAAGCTAATAACGTCAACAACCTCGCGCGATGTGTCGACGTCGGCTGGCCCTCAAGGCCCCGCCACCAGACACCATTTTTTTGATAGAACAAACAGCAATTCGAACACAGTTCTAATCGCTGCCAATTCCATACCGTGGCGGTACAGGCTTTAGCAGCCCACCAGCCACTCGCCAGGCCGACCCACCCATGGCATCGGCCGGGCGGGGCACTGTTTCAATATGTCAAAAACAAAGGACTGATGTTAACACGGAGCACCATTGGTGGTTGTGAAAGGAAATTCTATCACAGGCCTCCTCCTATAATGTAACCTAAGTTCTTTTAGTTGAATGTCGGCGAGGTGAACAGAGAGATGAGACAGAGTCAGATGGCAGTCTGTAGAGTTTTACTGAACCCTCACAGCACAAGTAGATCACAATCCGGACCACGCACCTCCGCACACGGAGCGAGCCAGTGCCAAGTGGTGGTCTCGTCAATACATCGTCACATCATTTATACATTTGTCGCGGCCACCCCTCCTCCTGGCTTAATGATTGATCGCTGTCGCGTCATATAATTGGTGTGTGTGCGTGCGTGTGTGTTTGTGTGCTAGAGTGTGTGTGTGTGTGTGTGTGTGTGTGTGTGTTAGAGTGTGTGTGTGTGTGTGTGTGTGTGTGTTGGTGTGTGTGTGTGTGTGTGTGTGTGTGTGTACTGAAAGGGAGGGAGTTAAAGCTATATGCTCCAACGTTCTTGGGGGAATGACTGTGTCTTTGTTTTAGGTTTTGCATAACTGCTACATGATTTTACATGTTCAACTGAAAAACCTATCAGTCAGACGCAAGCAGCAAGCAAGAGATCTGTTCGTGTGTGCATGTGTGGGTGTGTGTGGGGAGAGGGGTCCGGAGTCAAAAGGTCGGCAGGTCAAATCAAGCTGTGTGTAAAACAGACTGGGGCCTCAGCCTGCACCACGAGTAAGTAGGTCAACCCAAAATGCGGGACAGGAGAGAACAGACATAGAACACAATGTAGGATCTTAATTCTATCACATCTTAATTCTATCACCTAATCAAAAGGGTATGACAGGAATTTGATGGTTGATTCCTTTCAGTCCCCCTTTTGTCATAATACATAATTTATGACACAACCATCAACCATCAAACACAAGGATGGATGACCACCAATACTATCATCAATACAGTGCAGGTGTGGGAGTCCCGCAGAACGAAACAGAGTCCTAGCAAAACCCCCTCGGGTGTTGGAGATCTCAGAGTCCTTGATCCCTGCACAGTCAGTGGGTAGAGGGAGACGAGGGAGGCGATGTCCCCCGAGACGACTGCCTCCATCTCGCCAGTAGAGTCTAGTGTCTTTAGACAGGAGGGATCGTAGGTAGGCAGATGATGGAACGGACCAGAGGGGAAGAGAGTGGAGTGAACCGTCTTCTTTTTTCCACTTCAATCGTCCATCTTCTAATACACATCATCAACTTTACCTTGGCCCTTCGTGTTACCCAGTCCTACCCCTGACATAGGCCCACCCAGGACCACCCAGGACCTCGATGACCCGTTCAATCGATTTCCCATTTATCCATTATGCCCGGTTGTAATCTTGTGTTTGCCACAATGCACTACTGGGCCCTGCTCCTCCAGGCTAACTAAAAACCCGTAAAATGCTAATGACAGCTATACAATACAAGCCAGGAAACATATTTGAGTGTACACTACCAATTCGAACAGTCATCAAAATTCATTACCGTAACATTATAGAGGAATAAACAAATATTCATTGCCGTAACTTTATAGAGGAATAAAAACAAACAAAAATAATCTACCAATAAACTGACGTCGATTTAACATTAACCAGGATCTGTAAAATATGGAAATGATGCATGCCCCTCTCGCACAATGTACATGTTTGAAATACTATTTAAGACAGTTCAGACAGTTCAGTCTTATTTTGCACAATATCAATCATATTTTAAGACACTCCAATTTTAGTTCAGTCATATCTTGCATAATTTCAATCAATTTATACTTTCTCATCTATTATTCTAATATTCTTATTTCAATTAATTATTTCAATTCAGTAATTTATTCAGTTGTTGAGTCCAATTCAGTTCAATTTATTCGGTTGTTGAGTCCACTATTCAGTTGTTGTGTGGAGTCCACACAGTCCACACACCCACCCTTGAGACTGTGAATCCCACAGTCTCAACACCAATCTCCAGCAGTGTCCTCGCAGGCCATCAGGCAGAGAGCGCCGAACGACACTCCATCCTAGTCAGTCAGCCATCACCTCCCCCAGAGGACACTGCATCATACTGAATTCAGGCCGAAGTCCTGTTGCCGGCCCCTCCCCCTCAATTCGGCACCAGCCCTACATTTTCAGGCGACCATCGAGCGACAGCTCGTGATATCGTCCGGGGTTTCCCGAACCCACCTTTAAGGCATTTGCACCCCAAGATCAGTTCCGTCACCACCGGCAGAGGTATGGAGAGGAGAAGGGCCTCGGTACGGTTCTCAGCATGACCACAGCGTCCCCAAGGAAGCGGACGACAGCTGACCGTTCCCCATCGCGTCCATGGTCGCTCAGCCACTCCCCAACCCGACAGCCTGTGGAAGAAAGCACACAGAACACCACAGCTTACTCAACAACCACAAGCAGATTACAATTCATCTAGACTTATTTTATGAGAAAACCCATTGATTGAAACACATACAAAATGCGTAAAGAACCACTCAACTTTCAGATTTCCAGTTCCGGCACATCAGCGTCATACTCCGTGCTCATCATCACTCAACTCACAAATGAAAAAGAGGACCACATCAGAGATACATAAAAAAATGCAATGATTTTCAATGGTTGCAATCTCTATGCCGAGGGATCATTCGAAAATCAGACTAAAATTCACATAAACCAAATCAAAACAAAACACACATTGTCCCACATCAGTGCATTCCTAACGCAGACCTAATCTGTCTTACAATATTCTAATGAGTATACAATATCCAATATTCTAATGAGTATACAAATTCTAATGAGTATACAGTATCCTACTGAGTTATACAGCATTCTAATGAGGTATACAGCATTTTACAGACCAGGGGTATATTCCAGCATCCAAGCTGGATGGTCCACGGCCTCTTCAGAGGAGAGCAGGAAAAAAGGAAAAAACAAGCAACAACATCCAGTCTCCTACCACAACCATAGAAACATGCAGTAATTGAACCTTCGTATAATTCGTTCAGTCATTTTTCTTGAAGAGGGATGGGAGAGAACAAAGAAGAGGATAGAGAGAAGTAAGAGAGAGAGATAGATTGAGAGAGGTATTCAGAGAGAGAGAGAGAAAGAGAGTCAGTGAAAGTGCGAGTGAGTTAGTCTGAGAGAGAGAGGGAGAAGAGAGAGAGTGAACGAGAGTGAGAGAGAGGGAGAGCGGGAGAGAGAGAAAGAGAGAGAGAGATGGTTAGAGAGAGAGCTAGAGCGAGAATGAGAGAGAGAGAGAGAGAGAGATGGTCAGAGAGAACGAGAGAGAGAGAAAGAGAGTGGGGGAGAGAGAGAGAGGGAGAGCGGGAAAGAGAGAAAGAGAGAGAGATGGTTAGAGAGAGAGGGGGAACGTGAAAGAGAGAGAGAGAGAGAGAGAAAGAGAGAAGGGGAGAGAGAGGGCGCGAGCTAGTGAGAGAAAATGGGAGAGTCAGAGAGAGAGCGTGTGAGGAAAAGTGTCAGTCCGGGGTGCGTGAGCGAAAGAGAGAGAGAGAGAGTGGGGAGAGAGAGAAGGAACGAGAGAGAGAGTGAGAAAGAGAAGGAGAGAGAGAGAGAACGAGAGAGAGAGAAAGGGAGCGAGAGAGAGAGAGAGGGAGGGAGAGAGCGTGCGAGTGGGGGAGAAGACAAGACACTCTGAATGGGTCCTGTGAGAGCGGGAGAAGAGAGAGAGAACGAGAGAG